>NC_141621.1:46040226-46332726 GCF_047967505.1 Dipteris shenzhenensis | reverse complement strand
TGCCCCTGTGGTCAATAACTCCTGCATTTTGCCCGCCGTTACCATTCTTGGCTCCTCCTCCCTTGCTCTATGGCTGCAGCTCACTTTGTTACATAAGCTTTCAAGGTCCTTGCTCCCCACCCCTCCTGGTTGTCTGGACACTTAAAGCTGAAAATTTCGGTCAATTCAATGGCCAGCTGCAATCTTCGCCGTTTGTCCCTTCGTATGCATTGGTGATCCTTGCTCAGTTATCACAAGACAAACGATATGACATTCAGAAACGGAGTGGGCAAAGAATTCGGCTAGAACTTTTGAAAGAAGTGAAGCCCATATCGAGAAGTATCAGAGCAAGAAGCCCACAACGCGTCGATCAACGGATGCAGCAGGAGGGTGTGAAGCCAAACCTGGATGCATTCATCAATATTGTAAATGCATGTACTAGTCTAGTAGAGGGTAGGCTGATCCATGCCTCAATAATTGACAGAGGACTCGAGTCCAACATCTGTATTGGGACTGCTCTCATCAAGATGTATGGCAGCTTCAATGCTTTGCAGGGTGCATTGACCGTATTTGACAAAATAACTCAACAGAACGTGATCTCCTGGACTGCCATGATGACAATATGTGCTAACGAGGGGCAAGAGAAAGAGGCTCTTAAACTCTTCCAACAAATGCAAAAAAAGGGTCTGAAGCCGAGTAAGGTAACTTTCATCGTCATTCTGCGTGCATGTTCCACCCTGGCAGCACCAGAGGAGGGTAAAACTCTCCATTCATGCTTAGTAGCTTCTGGATATCAATGCGATGTCATTGTTGAGACTGCCCTTCTCAGTATGTATGGCAAGTGTGGCGTTTTACAGGATGCACACCGAGTGTTCGATAAAATGCCTTTTCGAGATGTTATTTCTTGGAATGCTTTGATGACAGTGTATATTGAACAAGGACATGACCGCAAAGCACTTCAAATATTTGAACACATGCTGCATGAAAATATGAAGCCAAACAAGGTCACCTTCATCAACATTCTGAGTGCATGCTGGAGCCTCTCAGCTTTAGCTGAAGGTCGAGCAATCCATGCATGCATTGCTGAGAGTACGTTACAGACTAATGTTGTAGTAAGGAATGCCCTGATTAATATGTATGGAAAATGTGGGGCTGTGGAGGATGCACGTTCAGTATTTGATAACATGGCCAAATGTGACATGGTCTCCTGGAATACGATGATTGATGCTTACACTGAACATGGTCATGGAAAGGAGGCCCTTCAACTCCTTTGGCAAATGTCTCAGAAACATGTGAAGCCAGACAGCATAACCTATGTGAACACTTTGAATGCATGTGCCAACCTTGCAGCCCTAACGGAGGGCCAAGCAATTCATGCGTGCATTGTTGATGGTGGTTTGGAATTGGGTGTTGTTATTGGGACTGCACTAATCAATCTATATGGTAAGTGTGGAGCTACTGAGGAAGCTCATGTGGTGTTTGAAAAAATACCACAACGTGATCCGGTCTGTTGGAATGTAATGATATCTGTTTATCACCAGCAAGGAGATAGCAACAAAGCGATTGAGCTCTTTTGGCAAATGCTTGAGGAAGGCATGGAGCCAGATGAAGTCACCTTTGCCTGCATTATTAATGCATGTGCAATCCTGGCAGATATTGGGGAAGGCGGATCAATCCACTCTTACATTCTTAACCATGGATTACAAGTTGGTGTTGCTTTAGGTACTTCCCTCATCCATATGTATGCCGAATGTGGATTTATGGAGCATGCACGGTCTGAATTTGATAAGCTTGATCATGCCAATGTGGTCTCATGGAATGCCATGATTGCTGCATATACTGAGCAAGGACATTGTCTGGATGCCCTGCAGCTTTTTCATCAAATGCAACTGGAAGGTGTCAAGCCAGACAAGTTCACGTTTGCTATTATTCTCGGTGCCTGTGGGAGCATCAATGCCTTCGTAGAGGGCAAGTTGATACATTCTTCTATTGTCGACAACGGCTTCGAGACAGATGTTGTTGTTGGAACTGCCCTTGTCAATATGTATGGCAAGTGTGGGGCTTTTAAAGATGCATGCTCCATGTTTGACAGAATGCATACACACAATGTGGTCTCTTGGACGGTTATCATAGCTGTGTATGCCCAATGTGGATATGCGAGGGAGGCCCTGCAGCTCCTTTCAAAAATGCAGCAGGTGACCTTGAAGCCAAATGACGTTACATTTGTCAGCCTTCTCTCAGCGTGCAGCCATGCTGGCCTGGTGGAGGAAGGCTTCCACTGTTTTGTCTCTATGAGTGAGGATCATGGTATTGCACCAAGGATGGAGCATTATGTATGTATGGTTGACCTTCTTGGTCGTGCTGGTAAGCTGGATGCGGCAGAGGATCTCATTCGCAAAATGCCACTTGACCCTGATACTCGTGTTTGGTCAGCCTTGCTTGCAGCCTGCAAGATTCATGATGATCTGAAACATGGAACTCATGCTGCAGAACAACTATTCGATTTAGATGCTGGAAATGCTGGCCTATATGTGTTGCTTTCTGACCTCTATGCTAGAAATGACAGATGGGATGATCTATGAAAAGCCATGTTTGAACAGAGGTTATTAAAGAGCTGTTAGAATGCAGTTGGAGTTATATGGGAACATGTTTAGCAGGTGTATCCATGCATCCCCCTTGATAGTGTGCACGTGTCATACATATTCTTTACACCACCACAAGGAGTTGGGGAATCTGGATACTTGTTGTCTGCATATGATTGGCAAGTGTTACTCCTTTTTTCATCCCTGTCCTGTTTCAATTCTCCCAAAATTTTGGGCGCTGTATCCATGACTTCTTGCATTTCCATGTTGGAACCAATCTGTGCAGAGTTGGGTAACAGAGATTTTGTGCATGTGACATGGTACTCTAGAAGATGAGGAAAATCATCTCCTTTGATTTCTATTGCAATAAATCTCAGATGGTATTATGACTGTCACTTTGCTTATTTGCATGATTGTAAGCTGCATTGGATGTTTGCCAGGGACACTCAAACATCAATTTGAGATGGGAATATGTCCCTGTGTCAACATATGACTTGAATAGAGATGGCAAAATTCCTCAGGCACCTTTGACAAGGGAAAAAGCCATTTGCTAGTTTCTGAGTGGCGAGAGTTGTCTCCCATTTGCATGGTTACTCAAGGCATGCAATGCCGTTTTCCCTGCATTTAAATTTAATGGTGATTTTTAACCCATTGGCTGGGCTACCGAGGGATTGCCCAGGTTTACAAAGGGATACCATGCAATTCACATAACATTTTCAAGTATTAATTGCCCATTGATTGAGGGTTGGATTCCAGGGCTACTGAGGGCTGTGTGCAGACTCTTTGGTTCATCTTCCCTTGCTGCCGAGGCACCCTGCTCTTCCTGCTTGCACTGTGGCATATGCCAATTACTTCAGTTTTCAAATTTCCCATAAACTGCCCTTGTAATTCAAGTCTCAACTCTCCATATGTAGTAGTGGTGATTCTATAATGATGTATCACGTACCAGGCTCTTAGATAAACCTTCAAACGTCAATTGTGCTTGTGTTGTTTTCATTAGTTAATTTTAAGTCGTGTATTATGTGTATTCCTCGCTTTACCTTTTATGTAAGGTTGCTAGGACACATTCTATCATATTGATTGATGTGCTTCTTTCTCCAGTGGAGCGATTATTAGGAGTGCTCGATTCTTCTTGTGTTCTCAACTCTTGTCATGATGCATCTTTTGTCTCCCACCACTTCTCAACATGTGGTATCAAAGCTCTAGGTTCTAGAAAACCCTTTAGCCTCCTAGTTGCCACATCATCATCTTCTTCCCATCTCTCTCCTTCATATTTTCTTCCCTCTTTTGCCCCGATTTTTGCTTAAGCTTGTTCTCCCTCATTTTCGCACCATTTTCTGAGCCCTTTCAGCTGTAGTTTCCCCTTGATAGGACGCACCTCTAGCTCAAAGGAATTCCTCTTTGTTGCCCATGGTGACACTTACTTTGTCCGGCGACCTCACGTCAAATTCTCCTTGCTGGAAACAAATTTCGCCCAACCCTCCTAGCTGTTGGTGGGCGACCCTTTGAGGAAGATGGTGATGAATTTTGAGCACCAATGCTCCAGTGGATGAGGAGAAACCAACAAAAAACCAGTCGGGCTTGCTTAAGCTCTCCTTTGGTGACATTGCGCCATTTTGTGCCTGTCCTTGTTGGTGGCCCTACGTTGGTATACAAGCTTCACTTTGGCTCCAAAGGCCCTCTCAAATTTGCTTCAGGGTGTTTGAATTGAGGTCTCCACTTTTCTCTGTTTTTACACTACAGTTTTGGACAGTTTTGGTGATTGGATGCTTGATGCAAGCTTTAAAGAGTGTTGAGGATGATTTACTGTCAGTAAACTTTTAGTTAGTTATGTTTATTCAAAATGTCTAGCTCTTGTTGCTCTTCTAATGCTTCATATGTGAAAGCAAAAGAAAAGAAGAAGAAAGAAGCATCTAGATATGTCAATAGAAAAGTGACAGCTTGTGAAGAAAAAGCCATATAATTATTCTGATGCAAAAAGACTAGGATTCTTTGATTTCATTGCTTGTAATATGCACTTGTATGGTTGAGATTTATAGCCATTTGTAAGAGAGGAGACACTGTCTAATCATAAAGGCAAGACCCTCTCATGGCCACCTTTAAAATAGACAAATTCAATGGCCAAGGCTTTCATACTTGACAAATGAAAATTAAATTTGTGCTTATGAAGGAGAATTTGTGGGATTTAGTCAAGCCAGGGAATCAGTCATCACAAGAGGGTGAATCCACCACTACGAAAGGAAAGGAGAAGGCAAGTGACTCTACTTCAACAACATCAACAGATGCTAAAAGGCTAGAGAAAGCCTATGCAATTATTGCATTAGGTTTGGGAGATAATTATGTGCATCATATTTTTGATTTGGAATCTCCTTATGAGGCTTGGCATAAGGTAGATATGCTATTTAGTGCTAGCTCGCATAACTTTAAATTGACTTTGAAGATTAAGTTCTTTGAACTAAAGATAAATGGAGATTGTGTTGCAACTCATGTCAATACTATCAGGAGTCTTATGACACAATTGGCCTCAGTTAACTCTCCAGTTAATGAAGATGATGCAATGGCTATGCTCTTGAAGAGTATGCCTCAGGATTTTGACTATGTTGTGACTACTTTGAAGAATCTTCCCTAACCAACAATATTCCCTAACCAACAATAGAGAGCATCATCAGTACTCTACAAGAAGAAGAGATAAAGAATACTTCAAGTAAGGTAGAAGATCATACTCAAGCACTTACAGTGAAGTTCTCATCAAAAGGCAAGTACAAGCATAATGGAAAGACCAATCATCTTGAAAAAGATTACTATAGGATCAATGCATGCACTTAGTGTGGCAAAAACAATCACCCTGAAAGGTTTTGCAATGAGAAGAAGAAAGACACAGCAAATATGGTTGAAGAAAGAACTCCATCAACAAATGAAGTAACAAATTTCATGGTAGATAAAGATAAAGATTGGAACTTCCAAAGTCCAACATCTTTGAACTTTTGTCATCACTTGGTCATGTAGTCAATTTTGAGGTTCTCTGCTTGGAGTAGTACTCCAAAAAGAATGTTATGGTTATGTGTTTTAGTCCATATAGTCTTTGTAAATCACCTCTGGTCACCATATGATGTAGGCCATGTGATATGTCTTTGCCTCTATGGTACCTCTTGTAGACATACTATGGGGCACTCCTTTGGCCCAGAGCATTTCCCTAGATTTGGAGTATTCCATCCGCACTGATTCAAGCAAACTTTGATGAAAAAACGTACAATTCTACTGCTGTGCTCAACCAATGCCTGAGCCCTCCTAGCACAAGTTGGTCCATGGCTAGAGCCTATTGATGATGAGTTTTGAAGGCCAATTCTTGCTGGAGCAAGGAGAAATCAGAGAAAAGACAGTCAAAGAAGATGCAACTCTTCCAAACAAAAAGGCGGACTATTTCAGCAATGCTTTGTGGTGAACTTACTTTGATATTCAAGCTTTAGTTTTGCATAGAAATCTGTCTCAAACTCTTCTTTAGTTGTGTGAATTGTGCCCTCCAAGTTGAGCTAGTCTACTACAATGCATTTTTGACAGTTTTGGACATTTGTTGCTAGAGTAAATGCTAGAGTGATGCTTGAGAATTGAAGTAATTCCAAAGTACCAATCAGAGAATGATTTTTCAATTTGAAATTCAGTTGAGATTGATCTCTTGTCAAAATGCCAAGCTCTGAAGGTTCTTCTAATGCTAATAATCACTTGAAGAAGACTACAAGAAGGACAAAATTCAAAGTGAAGAAGACCCCAGCCAAGAAACTTTGGTAGAAGCCAATAGGGTATGAATATGCTAAACAATGAGGATTCTCTGAATTTATCTCTAGCACAATCTACGTTTGTATGGTGAGGGAGATTTCTCTATTCCACAAGATTAGTCATTTTGTAAGAGAGTAGATACTGCCTGACAAAGGTAAGTCCCTCTCATGGCTACTTATAAAATTGACAAGTTCAATGGCCAAGGATTCCATACTTAGCAAATGAAGATAAAGTTTATGCTTATGAAGGGAAATCTATGGGAATTATTCAAGGAAGGAACTCAACCTCTCAGGAGGTGAATCAACTACAACAAACGGTAAAGAAAAAGCCACTGACTCTACTTCTACACCTACAGATGCAAAGAGAATTGAGAAAGCCTATGCCATCATTGCCTTAGGTTTGGGTAATGACTATGTACACCACATTTCAGATTTGGAATCCCCTTTTGAAGCATGGCACAAGTTAGATAAATTGTTTGGTGCTAGCTCTCATACTTCCAAATTAAATCTGAAAATTAAGTTCTTTGAACTTAAAATGGAGGGAGATAATGTTGCTACCCATGTCAACACTATGAGAAGTATTATGACACAACTAGCTTCAATTAATTCCCGTATCACTGAGGATGATTCTATGGTAGTGCTTTTAAAGAGCATGCCTCAAGACTTTGACAATGTGGTCACTACTTTAAAGAATCTTCCACAACCCTCATTAGAAGGCATTATTAGTGCCTTACAAGAAGAGGAAAGAAAGAACACTTCTAGAATGGGCAAAATGCATACAGAGACACTTGCAGTGAAGTTTTCAAAGAGCAAGTACAAGGCTTATAAACACTGTGGTAAAACAATCACCTTGAGAAGGATTGTTATAGAATCAACCCTTGCTCATATTGTGGAAAGAATAATCACTTTGAAAAGTTTTGCAATGAGAAGAAGAGGAATATGACAAATCTGGTTGAAGAAAGAACTCCATCAGCAAAAGAATCATTTAACTTTGTGGTAGAAGACAAGGACTTTTCCTTTTGAGCAAACTTGTCTTTGACTTTTTTTTAAATCATCACTTGGTTAAATTTTGAGGTTCTCTGCCTGGATAGTACTCCAAAATGAAATCTATGTGTTTTGTCTTTTGTAAATCACCTCTAGTCACCATATGATGTAGACATGTGATATGTGTTTTGGTCTATCCCAGTTTTGTAAACCTTAACCCTTGGACACCTTTGCTCTAGCATGAGATCCTAGACATAGATATATCCTTGACCACCATGAGATGGCCATGTGTGACCACCATGAGATTGCATGAGAAACTGAGTGTAGATGTATCCTTTGTTGAGTTATCAAGCTCCACTCGTGATATGCCAGGGTGACTGTTGTGCATTTATGTCACCGACTTATTAGCTGCAGATGCGGTTGGTACACCGCTCATGAATAATAGCTGGATGATAACTATCTTTATGTACTCTAGTTAGTGGCTCAGTTAGTATGCCACCTAGGTTAGCTAAGTTTGGTTTGAGACCCACATATAGGGTTCACCTATTCCTTTTGTACTAAGAGAGAGTTCTTTTGGCTTTCACAACTAAGAAGAGGAAAATTGTTTTCAGCCTCCACCTTTGTGTGTATTCCCCCATTGTGTATGTGAGAAAGATGCAAGTGAGACTCCTTACTTCTCTCCCACTCTCTTCAACTGGTATCAGAGCTTGGTTCATGGTAAGGAACTCAAGGAAGTAAACCAAGTGCACTGTCTCAGATTAGGATGCCCTTTGTAGTGTGGCGAGAGGGTAGTATATGCTGTGGGGCCCATTTTGATTCGAGGCCATTTCAAGGCCCGTTTTGGTGGCAGAAGTTTTTCACAAGCACTCAGGAAAGTGCCCTTTTTTATTGTGCGACCACCGTTCTGCAGGTCAGTGAAAAGTTGCCGCAGAAATTGCATCGTATGCCTGTGCGCAGAGATATTGGGAGTGATAGAATCATTTTTATTGCCTGTTGATGCAAAATCGTCACTAGGAAGTGACTGTGTGGTCAAATACAACTTTCATCAGTTTTACAGATTTGCCTTGTGAGGCAGAAGTTGTGTTTTTTGCAGTGACATAATATTTTTGCAGTGTTCTGTAATGGCGTCTGATGCTCTTTCATAGATAGTAACTAAAAAGCTTGACAAGAACAACTTCCAAGCATGGAAGTTTAGAATGATGAATTTCCTTAAGGGAAAAGGCTATTAGGAGTTCATTACTGGAGCTAAACACAAACCAGTTATTCCTAATGTTCCCAATCAATAGGAGTTGCAGGCATTTAAAGGCTGGCATGAGAGAGCAAGAAAAGTTATATACTGGCTGTCTATTAGTATTTCAGATTCTATGATTGTGCATATTCAGGATGCAAGCACGCCGAAGGAGGCATGGGATACTTTGACAAAAATGTATAGCACCTATAGATTGACATTCCACTAATTTTATTGGCTGCAGTAGAATAATGGCAAAAGTGCCAATGCATATGTGAGTTTAGGATTCCTTGTGCATGTTTTCAGGTCATGGTATGAGATTGGCACCACTACCATTCTCCACTGGTGGCATTCTCCACAAAGATTAACACAAATCCGTATGATCTCTACACAACGGAGACAGTGATCACTACATAGAAGAATGCACATGTGAGTTTAGGCTTCTCAATGCAATTTCTTAGGCCTAACAAGAGATTGGCACCACTGCCATTCTCCACTTGTACACATGTTTACCCTACTATTCTAGGATGGGTATTCCAGTGATCATAGGAGAGTGGTGTCCGATTCCATTCCACATGTGAGTTTGATGATCTCAGTGTCATTATGTAGTTATCAGCATGAGATTGGCATCACTGCCATTCTCCGCTAGTGGTAATCTAGACAAACTAAACCTATAATTCCACTAATTTTATTGGCTGTAGTAGGATAATGGCAAAAGTGCAAATGCACATGTGAGTTTAGGATTCCTTGTGCATGTTTTCAGGTCATGGTATGAGATTGGCACCACTGCCATTCTCCACTGGTGGCATTCTCCACAGAGATTGACACAATTCCATATGATCTCTACACAGCGGAGACAGTGATCACTACATAAAAGAATGCACATTTGAGTTTAGGATTCCTTGTGCATGTTTTCAGGTCATGGTATGAGATTGGCACCACTACCATTCTCCTCCACAGAGATTGACACAAATCCATATGATCTCTGCACATGTGAGTTTAGGCTTCTCAATGCCATTTCTTAGGGCCTAATAAGAGATTGGCATCACTGCCATTCTCCACTTGTACAAATGTTTGCCCTACTATTCTACGAGGGGTATTCCAATGATCATAGGAGAGTGGTGTCTAATTCCATTCCACATGTGAGTTTGATGATCTCAGAGATTGACACAATTCCATATGATCTCTACACAGCGGAGACAATGATCACTACATAGAAGAATGCACATGTGAGTTTAGGATTCCTTGTGCATGTTTTCAGTTCATGGTATGAGATTGGCACCACTACCATTCTCCACTGGTGGCATTCTCCACACAGATTGACACAATTCCATATGATCTCTACATAGCGGAGACAGTGATCACTACATAGAAGAATGCACATGTGAGTTTAGGCTTCTCAATGCCATTTCTTAGGGCCGATTGACACAATTCCATATGATCTCTGCACATATGAGTTTAGGCTTCTCAATGCCATTTCTTAGGGCCTAATAAGAGATCGGTACCAGTGCCATTCTCCACTTGTACAAATGTTTACCCTATTATTCTAGGAGGGGTATTCTAGTGATCATAGGAGAGTGGTGTCCGATTCCATTCCACATGTGAGTTTGATGATCTCAGTGTCATTATGTAGTTGCCAGCATGAGATTGGCATCACTACCATTCTCCGCTAGTGGTAATCTAGACAAACTGAACCTATAAATTGACATTCCACTAATTTTATTGGCTGCAGTAGGATAATGGCAAAAGTGCCAATGCACATGTGAGTTTAGGATTCCTTGTGCATGTTTTCAGGTCATGGTATGAGATTGGCACCACTGCCATTCTCCACTGGTGGCATTCTCCACACAAATTGACACAATTCCATATGATCTCGCCATTGCGGAGACAGTGATCACTACATAGAAGAATGCACATGTGAGTTTAGGCTTCTCAATGCCATTTCTTAGGGTAGGCCTAATAAGAGATTGGCACCATTGCCATTCTCCACTTGTACAAATGTTTACCCTACTATTCTAGGAGGGGTATTCCAGTGATCATAGGAGAGTGGTGTCCAATTCCAATCCACATGTGAGTTTGATGATCTTAGTGTCATTATGTAGGTGCCTGCATGAGATTGTTATCACTGCCATTCTCCACTAGTGGTAATCTAGACAAACTAAACCTATAGATTGACATTCCACTAATTTTATTGGCTACAGTAGGATAATGGCAAAAGTGCCAATGCACATGTGAGTTTAGGATTCCTTGTGCATGTTTTAGAGAATGGCACCACTGCCATTCTCCACCGGTGGAACATAGAAGAATGGCATGTGAGTTTAGGCTTCTCTGTGCCATTTTCTAGGGCCCAATAAGAGATTGGCACCACTACCATTCTCCCTTGGTACAGTTGTTTACCGTAATATTATAGGAGGGGTATTCCAATGATCATAGGAGAATGGTGCTAGGTTCCATTACACATGCGAGTTTGGGGATCTAAGTTCCATTATGTAGATCCTAGTGGAAATCTACACAAACTCAACATGTAGATTGGCATTCCATTGATTTTATTGGTAGTGTATCATTGATATTTTTCTTACACATAAATCTTGACTAGTGTTGCAAGTCTTTTAATTTATCTCAAAGGATATTGGCACTAGTGCCAGTTGTACAAATGTTTACCCTACTATTCTAGGAGGGGTATTCCAGTGATCATAGGAGAGTGATGTCCGATTCCAATCCACATGTGAGTTTGATGATCTTAGAGATTGACACAATTCCATATGATCTCTACACAGCGGAGACAATGATCACTACATAGAAGAATGCACATGTGAGTTTAGGCTTCCCAATGCGATTTCTTAGGGCCTAATAAGAGATTGGCACCACTGCCATTCTCCACTTGTACAAATGTTTACCCTGCTATTCTAGGAGGGGTATTCCAGTGATCATGGGGGAGTGGTGTCCGATTCAAATCCACATGTGAGTTTGATGATCTCAGTGTCATTATGTAGGTGCCAGCATGAGTTTGGTATCATTGCCATTCTCCACTGTTGGTAGTCTAGACAAACTAAACCTATAGATTGACATTCCACTAATTTTATTGGATGCACATGTGAGTTTAGGCTTCACAGTGCAATTTTCTAGGGCCTAATAAGAGATTGGTACCATTGCCATTCTCCACTTGTACAAATGTTTACCCTAGTATTCTAGGAGGGGTATTCCAAGGATTATAGGGGTATTCCACATGTGAGATTGGCACCACTGCCATTCTCCACTGATGGCATTCTCCACAGAGATTGACACAATTCCATATGATCTCTACATAGCGGAGACTGTGATCACTACATGGAAGAATGCACATGTGAGTTTAGGGTTCTCAATGCCATTTTCTAAGGCCTAATAAGAGATTGGCACCACTGCCATTCTCCACTTATACAAATGTTTACCGTACTATTCTAGGAGGGGTATTCCAGTGATTATAGGAGAGTGGTGTCCGATTCCATTTCACATGTGAGTTTAATGATCTCATTGTCATTATGTAGTTGCCAGCATGAGATTGGCATCACTGCCATTCTCCGCTAGTGGTAATCTAGACAAACTATACCTATAGATTGACATTCCACTAATTTTATTGGCTGCAGTAGGATAATGGCAAAAGTTTCAATGCACATGTGAGTTTGATGATCTCATTGTCATTATGTAGTTGCCAGCATGAGATTGGCATCACTGCCATTCTCCACTAGTGGTAATGCCAATGCACATGTGAGTTTAGGATTCCTTGTGCATGTTTTCAGGTCATGGTATGAGATTGGCACCACTGTCATTCTCCATAGAGATTGACACAATTCCATATGATATCTACACAGCAGAGACGGTGATCACTACATAGAAGAATGCACATGTGAGTTTAGGCTTCTCCACTAGTGGTAATCTAGACAAACTATACCTATAGATTGACATTCCACTAATTCTATTGGCTACACATGTGAGTTTAGGCTTCACAGTGCCATTTTCTAGGGCCTAATAAGAGATTGGCACCACTGCCATTCTCCGCTTGTACAAATGTTTACCCTAATATTCTAGGAGGGGTATTCCAAGGATCATAGGAGAATGGTGCACGATTCCAATCCACATGTGAGTTTGAGGATCTCAGAGTCATTATGTAGTTGCCTGCATGAGATTGGCATCACTTCAATTCTCCACTGGTGGCAGTCTAGATAAACTAAACTTGTAGATTGACATTCCACAAATTTTAGTGGCTGCAATAGTATAATGGTTAAAGTGCCAATGCACATGTGAGTTTAGGATTCCTTGTGCCATTTTTAAGGTCTTGGTATGAGATTGGCACCACTGCCATTCTCCACTGGTGGCATTCTCCACAAAGATTGACACAAATCCATTCTCCAGTGGTGCCAATCTCTTATTAGGCCCTAGAAAATGGCATTGAGAAGCATGCACATGTGAGTTTAGGCTTCTCAATGCCATTTTCTAGGGCCTAATAATAGTTTGGCACCCTACCATTCTCCACTTGTACAAATGTTTACCCTACTATTCTACGAGGGGTATTCCAGTGATCATAGGAGAATGGTGTCCGATTCCAATCCACATATGAGTTTGATGATCTTAGTGTCATTATGTAGGTGCCTGCATGAGATTGGCATCACTGCCATTCTCCACTAGTGGTAATCTAGACAAACTAAACCTATAGATTGACATTCCACATGTGCAGTAGGATAATGGCAAAAGTGCCAATGCACATGTGAGTTTAGGATTCCTTGTGCATGTTTTAGAGAATGGCACCACTGCCATTCTCCACCGGTGGAACATAGAAGAATGGCATGTGAGTTTAGGCTTCTCTGTGCCATTTTCTAGGGCCTAATAAGAGATTGGCACCACTACCATTCTCCCTTGGTACATTTTTTTACCCTAATATTATAGGAGGGGTATTCCAGTGATCATAGGAGAATGGTGCCAGGTTCCAATACACATGTGAGTTTGCGGATCTAAGTTCCATTATGTAGATCCTAGTGGAAATCTGCACAAACTCAACATGTAGATTGGCATTCCATTGATTTTATTGGTAGTGTATCATTGATATTTTTTATTTTGGTACCAAATCTTACACATAAATCTTGACTAGTGTTGCAAGTCTTTCAATTTATCTCAAGGGATATTGGCACTAGTGCCACTCTCAAGGACTTCTTATGAGGTCTTGGAGAATGGCACTGGTGCCATTCTCCATTTAAAATTAGAATTTCAATCTCTAAATTTGTTAGAACCCCCCTATTTCTTGAACTAGGTGCTTAGCAATGCCCAAAGCTACACCCCCTCTATCTCTTTGTGTTCTATATAGACCCACACTCTCTTGTCATCAATCTAGTTAAGTTGCCACCTTATTTTTAGGCCTCCTACTTTGACTTTCTATGAAGAGATAAGAAATCAAGATTGAGTGCTCTAGCACACAACCATCTTCTAAAATTTTGTGGTTTTAGGTCGTTTAATGTTCCTTGAATGTATACACTTAGGAATGAAAATTTTTCTTGACTATTCTTTTTCCTCTTCTTTTTCCTTCATATGACTTCCTCTTCTTTTTCCTTTATATGACTATTCCAGGAGGGACATTCCTTAATAAAGTGTCTACCCAACCCACACAGAAAGCAAGAGTTTGGTATATTCTTGTAGAGAATCTTTTGGAGCAGTTCTATGCCATCTCCATCCCACACACACAAATAGTGTTTGGTGTGTGAAGCTATTTAATCTATGAAGCTCCTTTTCTTACCTTCATCCGCTCCTTTTCTATACATTATCTTAGCATATTGTGCATCTAGATGTCTAGACCGTGGGTAGTAGTAATTCATCTACTCCAAGTTTCTCTTTTGGATCTATTTCTAATGCTACTAATGTTTTATAATATCTGAATCGATTTTGAATGCAATTTTAAAAGTATAATTAAAAGCATCAAGGGACATTTTGGGGTCACAAAAGGTCCCCTTGAAGCTTTTCTTCTAGCTATTTAATCTATGCCGCTATTTTTCTTCCACCTATTTAATCTATGCCACTCCTTTTCTTCCACCTATGCACTCCTTTTATTTTAACCTACGCTTGCGATCTAATGCTTCCAAAGCCGATATTTTTTGTTAAATGTAGAGAAAAATCGGACGCTCATCAACTAATTCAGTTTGCAACTTAAAAATTTACTTTTATTGGACCTTTACTTCAGAAGCTTCCAAAGCATAACGAAGCTAACATGAAAGAACTCACACAACTGAAGTAATATTGATCACGTATTTAGCTTATGCTTGTCTTTTATTTAACATATTTCTTTTATTTAGCCTATTCATATATCTTGTTTAACATACTTAACCTATGCATTTCTTTTATTTAACATATTTCTTTTATTTAGCCTATGCATATATTTTGTTTAACATACTTAACCTATGAATTTCTTTTATTTAACGTATCTAAACTATGCATTTCTTTTATTTAACATATTTTCCCTATGCGTTTATTTTATTTCTTTCATTTAACATATCTAACGTATGCATTTCTTTTATTTCTATTTTACATTGTCCACGCTCATTTTCTTCCTTTTTTATATTGTCCTCACGCCTTTTATTTAACCTTTTCTCATCTTCCTTTAAAAAAATCCATAGCTTGCGATCTAATGATGAGCATGATTACAATTTTTTTAAACATGGAGAAAAATCACATTCTCGCCAACTAATTCAATCTACACCTTAAAATTTTACATTACTTGGACCTTGATCAAGAAAAACATACTCTAACATAAAAATTTGTAACTTAACCAACTAGCATAACCAAACTAACGTGAATAAACTCACATAACGAGCTAGGTTTCATAAAGTAATATCGATCAACTTTACCACATATATGAATAAATGGAAGTAAAATAGTGTATGGTTTCAAATGAATACCACACACACACACACAAAGTCTATGGTCTCAAGTTCTGGCATTGCAATGGGAGAATGGCACTACTACCATCCTCCAATCTCCCCATTTTACAAAGCTAAAAATTTTTAAATTTGCTCCACTTCCATTCTCCCATTGCAATGTCCCAATTCAAAACTTTGGCTTTGCAAAGGGGGAATGGCACCAGTGCCATTCTCCCATTGTGATTTCCCGATTCAAATCTTGGCTATGCAAAGGGGAAATGGCACTAGTGCCATTCTCCTAGATTCAAAGTTTTGGCTTCACAGAGTCAAAATGGCTTCACAGAGTCAAAATGGCACATGTGACTTGGATGATCTCAGTGTCATTATGTAGGTGCCAGCATGAGATTGGCATCACTACCATTCTCCACTAGTGGTAATCTAGACAAACTAAATCTATAGATTGACATTCCACTAATTTTATTGGCTACAGTAGGATAATGGCAAAAGTGCAAATGCATATGTGAGTTTAGGATTCCTTGTGCATGTTTTCAGTTCATGGTATGAGATTGGCACCATTGCCATTCTCCACAGAGATTGACACAAATCCATATGAACTCTACAGAGCGGAGACTGTGATCATAGGAGAGTGGTGTCCGATTCCATTCTACATGTGAATTTGATGATCTCAGTGTCATTATGTAGTTGCCAGCATGAGATTGGCATCACTGCCATTCTCCGCTAGTGGTAATCTAGACAAACTAAACCTATAGATTGACATTCCACTAATTCCAATGGGAGAATGGCATTGGTGCCCTTCTACCTTTGTGAAGCCAAAATTTTGAATCAAGACATTCCATTGGGAGAATGGCACTAAATTTTTAATTTTTAAATTTGCACCACTGCCATTCTCCCATTGCAATGTCCCGATTCAAAACTTTGGCTATGCCATTCTCCCCATGCAATGTCGTGATTCAAAATTTCTACTTCACAAAGACAGTATGACACTAGTGCCATTCTTCCATTGCAATGTCACGATTTAGAATCTTAGCTTTGCAAAGGGAAAATGGCATGAGTGCCAGTCTCCCAATGCAATGTCTTGATTCAAAGTTTGCCTTCATAAAGAGAGAATGGCACCAATGCCATTGTCCCATTGTAATGTCCTAATATAAAATTTTGGCTTTGCAAAGGGAGCATGGCACCATTGGCATTCTCCCAAGGCAAAGTCCCAAGTCAAAATTTTGTCTTCCAAAGGAAGAATGGCACTAGTCTGTTCTCCTCTTATGAAGACAAATGTTTTTCTCAAGTCAATGCATGGGGAGAATGGCACTGGTGCCATTCCCCTTTTCAAAGATGGGATATGCAATTCTCCATAGGAAAGCCGAATTCAAATGGAGAATGGCACCAATGCCATTCTCCACAATCCCACATGGAGAATGGCACCAATGGCACTGGTGCCATTCTCCCCCCGCTACAAGGACAACTTTGTTGGTCTTATGAAATTCTTTGGTTGTACTTTGTTCATAATCAATTTCCTATCATCGTAATGAGAGGGGATAGCTACGATCAGATGCATGAATCAGGTCATGACGATGGTGAAAATAATTCATGCTTTAGAAAAAGTTTTATCAAATTGCTAAAATTTTTAGGGAAATGATTCATCCTTTCATGAAAATTTTGTATAGACTCATTCATGCATTCTAGAGATTTGCACCAATGCCATTCTTCCCCTCCAGAAGGACATGCTTGATGGTCTTATGAAATTCTTTGGTTGTAATTTGTTCATAATTAATTCTCCGTAATTGTAATGACAGGGGATGGCTATCAGAAGCAGGGACAAGGTCATGATGATGGTGGGGAATGAAGTGGTTAGAATTGGTGGAGTGTGCAATAGATCCGGAGGCCTACTATAGTGGTGTGAAGATTGAAACAGAAAATGTATCGGTGATAGTGGAGAAGTCTATCAATAGTGAAATGCTCTTGCCATTTCCCACTATGGATGCAATGCTTGTTGGTGAGGCAATTTGGAGCGTTGTCAAGTGGCCTAAGGTCTCTCTAAAACATGTTGGTGATTCTTTAGATGATGCGGTAACTGAAGAAGCTGCACCAAGTGAGCCTGAGCGACCTTATGTTGAGGCAATGCCAGTTTCTTCATTGGAAACTGACAATTTCATTCGTGAATCTTGGAAAGAGAGAAAGGTTGTCTTATGGGATGAGAGCAAAACAAAGACCGTGGGGGAAGGTTCATTGGAAACTGACAATTTCATTCGTGAATCTTGGAAAGAGAGAAAGGTTGTCTTATGGGATGAGAGCAAAACAAAGACCGTGGGGGAAGGTGTGATCTTATATATTTTCCCGGGAGACTCTATAAACTTTGACCTATTGGGTAACGATTGCATTGGTGTGGGTATTGAAAGAAAAGAACAAATTAGAGGAAGTGACTTAGGGTCTTCTATGCAAGATGTCGGCTCTCTCAGCCTAGTAAAGTGGCCCATCAAGCAGATTACCTTACTTGAAGGAAGCCCATTGCAACAATATATGCCCATGGACCACGTTGCTGGTATAGATGAGTTGGTCAATGTTCAAATGTTGAAAAGGGATGATCCAACATCAAAGAAAAGAAGGTACACTTTCATTAACAGGGTGCCTAAACAAAGAGAGCCTCCAACACCAATGTACAAAATGTCACTAGATCTAGTGCAGCAGGTTTCTTCCATCGATTGTTGTGGGAGGAGTAGGTGTTGCCAACATGCAGAGCGAGATCTCTTAATGAATCTAAGGAAGAACTTTTGGGACAGCTTCTTGGAGTCTCGTACAAACTTTATATGCGATGTGTTGTCAACGGCTTGGCATCATGACTACACAGGGAGAATATGCTACAACTTCAGGATAAACGGTCGGGATGTCTGTTGTAGAGCATGGTATGAGATGCATGGAATTCCAAGGACATCATTTTATTGATACAGGGAGCAATTTGAGAGTGGTGTGCAGCGATATGTGCATGGCAATTTAGGGATTATGAGGAGGAGAAAGGAGCACATAGGTATGGGAAGGGCTCTCATTCAACACTTTGTGGATAATAGCACAGAGCATATGCCTCACAAGAGTAGAACCATGCAAGATGGTTCTAGAGAGACACAACAAGTGATACCTGAAGTGTATAAGAAGATAGACGTCCTACGTGAGGTCAACACTTCACTTAATCAACGTGGTTATCAGAGCCTATCCACATCCACATTTGGCAAGATTTGGAAATCAGACTTAAAAAATGTAACCCTTGCTAAGACGAGTGAATTCTCTAAATGTAGCTTGTGCAGCTGGATCAAGGCTCAATTGGCAGCCACAAAAAGTCAAGATGAGCGCAATTCGCTGATGGAAGAGAGAAAGATGCATATGATACAGCAACAAAGTTGTAGGAACTTATACTATGCATGGCGTAGGTACTTCGAGATGGATCCAAAAAAGTATGTATGCATAATCCATGATAAGATGGACCAAAAAAAGATGGCAATTCCAAGACTTCGAGTGAGGTCCAAGGACCGATTCTGCATGGCAATTATAGGTTTCACTCATTGGAATGATTACCCATGGGCATGGAAACGGTCATTATGGACACTTCACCCTCAATGGTTTGTGGCCATTTGATCCCAACTTGACGATTGGATCGCTCTCAATTTGTTTGCGCAACCTTGAGAGGATGGATATGCATGACCTTGGAGACCTTGCTACCAATGGGATTCCTAGGAGCAATGCTCGCCTTTTGAATGCTCTATGTTCAAGAAATGCTTTGGACTCCCATTACAGTTCTAAAGGTGCACATGTTTCCATAAGTGAAGCTAGCTTGTCTGAAAATGTAGATGTCATGATCACAAATGCAAATCTAGAAACCGTATCAGAAAGTGACCCGAAGTCTGTCACGGAGGCCATGACAACTTCCATTGCAAGGGCTACAGACACATGTATGAATTTTTTTCCATCAAATACAAGAGAAAACCCACCCTCTTTAGAGGGTAGTGTTGCTATTGAGCCACCATTCCAAAAGTTGCCAGAGAACTTGCTACTCTAACTAGATAATTGTGGGTCTGAGAACAAAAATAGATACTTGTTTGCATACCTTTCTCTTCTTGTAGCAAGGGGCATTTTCAAGATAGTTCAATTGGGCTTCTTGATGGTAGGGCACACACATGAGGACATTGATGTAATGTTCAGTAGGTTTTCTGAGAGCTTGCGAGTGGGACAAACATTCACTTTCTCGCATCTGATGGATACATTCAAAAAATGTACATCATCTTCACTGGCACCATTTGTTGTTACACGGGTTCCTAACTTCAAGGATTATGTGGATGGCTACCTATGTGATGGGCAAGAAATGCTAGTTGGACATGCAAAGCCATTACAATTTCGATTTTACATGCAAGGTGACAGACCAATCATGCAGTACAAGGTGCATCCAAAATCACCGAATTGGTGGATGCCCATTGAAGGGGGAATTGAGCTATGGAAGAAGGATAGTGAGGTCGATCATTATTGCCAACAGGTTGTCCGGATATACTACCAATGGCTGCATTTGTGAGAGATCACTTGCAAGTAATATCAAGGATAAAGGATTACATTAAGTTTTGGGAGAGATGTGCAAGTGGAAAGAATGCATCCTATGAGTCCTACATTAGGCCAGTGATAGACTATTGGAAAATCATGATCGGTGAGCTCGAACAGGAAAACATCTCAGAGATAGGAGTGTACAGAGTTTTGGCCAAGAACACAATCTCCTGATGAGGAGGATGATATAGATGCTTGCATTAATGATTTCCAAGGCTATGAGGAATGGAATGATCACTATTGTGGGCCTCTAAAAGGTAAGCCGAGGGAAGAGTTTAGACCAATGGTGGATGTTAAGCAAGGTGACTTCGTCTTGGTGAGGCCGTCAGGTCTATATATCCCATATGGCTTGGGGTTGCCATATCAAGTGCCGAGATGGATGCTGCTTCTCCTAATTTCAAGAAATTATTAATTCAGTATTGGGCACCATCAGTTAAGAGAAAGGGGCTCAGTGATGCAGATGCCTATGTTGATTGCTGGAACAAGTATTGGGTAGAGAATAGGTTGGATCCACAGGTATGGGAGTGTATTGATAATGAAGCCTTTCCCAATTTTAATGAAATCCACCCAATTTTGAAATTTTCAAAATGCAACTTTTGTCCCACTTTATCTAATATTGTGTTTATAGGAGACAACTGTGATGTTTGGTGTGGGTCTCGTTGTGGAGGATTGGTATAAAAGGATGTTGGTCAAGAAGCTTATCTCCTCTTAAGGAGGGGTAGATGATTGTGAATGTCAGAGGGGATCTCATTGCTAAGGTTGTGGACTCTGCCATCGAATCTTTTTGGGAAGAGGTTTGGCGGGGGTCTCGTTGTTGAGGCTGGCATTTCTTGCTATCTTGCATACATATTGGATGCGATTGCACCCGTAGCATTGAGCTTGTAGATAATTAGTATGCAAGTTTGATATTTTTGCATATAGGAGATGGCTATGATGTTTGGCGGGGGTCTCGCTGCAGAGGCTGCAGACTCTTTTGCCAATTCATCTTGAGTTTAGGCATAGCTTCGTGTATTGCTTGTGAATTCATTGCATGCTTTGAGAGTATGGAATGAAAGTGCGTGATACTATTTTTTATGCAATCTATTATGTGCCTATGCAAAATCATGTGAGTGCATGTGATGTGTCTAACTATATGCTTATTTGTGGGATTTGATAGGGAAACTAAGACTCAAACATCCCTAATGTGCAAAAAACGTGCATATGCAGTGAGTGTGCGTGTAACAATCTAGTGCAAACTATATGTGCAAAAATGTGCATATGCGAGTGAGTGCTTGTGATACAATCTAATTCTAACTAAGGAAGACTTGGTTTCCCAAATCTTCATTTTTGTTGAGGATGGCTTGCGTGTTGATGTAGTAGTGCTTCAATCGGCTCCTGGTTATTGTTGTGTTGAATTGGACTCCATCCAATGTTTCAAGTAGCACAACTCCGATGGGATTCATCTTTCATACTCGGTATGGTCCTTGACCTAGATACTTTAGTTTCCCCTTGTGTACTTTGGCATTGTATAACAAGACTAAGTCGCCTTCCTTGATGTCTTTAGCTTTAAGGTTTCTGTCAAACCATGCCTTTCTTCTGCGTTTTTCTATTGTCATGGCATGGTAGGTGACTAGTCTTGTCTCTCTATGCTTTTCCAACTGATAGAGCCTTTCTTTCAAGGATTCATTGTCACCCATGTGTTCCTGCATTGCGATGCGTAGACTATTACAAATTCGAGTGGGACCATAGCTCCAAGGCCATACACCAATTGAAAAGGTGTGTTCCCTGTACTGACCTTGAATGTGGTTCTATATGCCCATAAGGCTGCATTCAGTTTCTCTGCCCAATCAGAATGCTGTGGTTCTACTATCTTGGTGAGGATATTGCATATGATTTTGTTGGTGGGTTCTGCGAGTCCATTCCCTTGGGGGTAGTAGGGTGTGCTTTTTCTATGGATTACCATGAAGCTAGACAAGAGTTCTTGGATTACCTCATTGACAAAATGTGTGCCTCTATTCGACACAATTTCAATGGGGCATCCGAATCGGGTGATCACATTTTTGTATAAGAATCTTGCTGTGCTTCTGGCATCTGCCTTTCTGACTACTTTAGCTTCAACCCATTTTGTAAAGTAATCAGTGGCCACAATGATGTAGTGTGCCTGTGTTCCTTTTGCTACTGGATGTATGGGACCCACATAGTCAATCCCCCATTTTTCAAATGGTTGTTGTGTAGCAATTGGTGTTAGGGGATTGAAGTCTTTGTGTTGTGGTTTAATAGTCCGTTGGCATACATCACAGCATTTTACATATTCATAGGTATCTGCCCACAGTGTTGGCCACTAGTAGCCTGCGAGGAGAACTTTTCTTATTGTGGCTTCCCCTTGGAAGTGTCCTTCTACAATGCCTTCATGGACTTCACTCAAGATTGGTAGGATCTCATGAGGCATTACACATCTTCTTAATATCTGGTCTTTGCCCATCTTGTATAGTTGTCCTACAATGAGTTGATAGGGTGCAGCCTTTAGAATCAAATTTCTGGCATCTACTACTTTCATGTCAGGGGGTGGTCTTCCTACCATCAAGTACCCTACCACTCTGGAACAGCATCTATTTGAAATAGTGTGGCATCTGGTAAGTCGTCTTCTACACCAGTGGCTTCTTCTCCTGACTTGACTCGAGACATGTGATCGGCAATGTAGTGTTGGGCACCTTTGTAGACCACAATTTTGAAGTTGAATTCTTGCAGCAAGAGGAGCCATCTGGTTATTCTTCCTATGGTACACGGACGGTTTACAAGATAAAGCAATGCTTGATGGTCGGTGTAGAAGACAAAATCATTTGCTAGTAGATAGTGCTGAAATTTCTTTACACTATACACCATTGCTAGGGCTTCTCTTTCTGTGGTTGTATAGTTAATCTCTGCATCATTGAGTTGTTGACTTGCGAAGTAGATGGGGTGGTCTTTCTTATATTCACTAGGTTGACAAAGCACACTCCCAATTGCATATGTGGATCCATCAGTATGAACATGAAAATCAATATCCCAATTGGGAGATATAACGATGGGTGCTGTGATTAGGCGCCACTTTAAAAGCTCAAAGGCTTGGTCGCACTCTTCGGTCCATAAGAACTCCACTAATAATTTGGAAAGTGGTCTAGCTATCATGGCATACTGCAATATAAATCTTCTATAATAGCCGGCATGTCCCATAAAGACCTGTACACCTTTGGAATTTGTAGGAGGAAGCAATTCCATGATGATTTTGATTTTGTCCATGTCAGTTGCAATCCCATGTTGAGAGACAATGTGTCCCAAAACAACTCCGTGAGTGACCATTTTGTTGGATTTAGGGAGATGCCATACTCCCGGCATTTGATTAGTACTTCTTCAAGACATTTGAAGTGGTCCTTTTTGTTTGAATGGAATCTGCACAAATCATCCAAGAACACCTATAAAAACTTATTCAAAAATGACTTGAAAGCTGTGAACATGACTCACTGGAATGTGGCCGGGGCATTATAAAGGCCGAATGGCATGACTCTATAGGCAAAAATACCCCATTCTGTAGCAAATGCTATTTTTTATTGGTCTTGAGGAGCAATTTGCACTTGGTTATAGCCACTGAAGCCATTCAAGAAGCTATATATTTCAGATCCTGCCACCTTTTCCAACACTGTTTCTGTTAAGGGTAGGGGGTAGTGATCCCTAATTGTGGCGGCATTCACATTTTTCAAGTTTACGCATATTCTGAGCTTCTTGTTGGGTTTAGGTACAATGATAATGGGTGAAACCCAATCAGTGTGCTCTATCTCGTAGATGAATCTGGCATCTAGGAGTTTTTCCAGCTCGTGATATACCATGGTGCCATATTTAGGATTTGTGCGATAAGGTCCACATACCTTAGGGTGAGCACCTTCCCTTATAGGCATCGTGTGTACTGCCACTTTTGGTGAAATTCCTTTCATCTCTTTATATGACCATGCTAGGCAGTCACGGTATTCCATTAGTTCTTTGAGTTTCATTTCATCTTCTTGACGAAGCTGTTTCCTAATGAAAACCAATTTTTCTTCCTCCCCTTCAGGGCGAGATTTATTGTGCGTGTTTTTGCTGGTCCCTCATAGATTGGAGTTTCTCCAATGCTATCGGTTTCTCGAACTTCAAATTCTCTGAGTGGTCTTGGCATTGCTATTGGCGCACTGCCACTTGTATAATTCTTGAAGTGTTCTCAAAGATCAACCTCTAATGGGGTTGAACTAACCTGACATGTGTCATGTGTATTGGGTGGCATAGTTGCATTTATTAATTTGTTAGGCTCTTCTTTTCTTTCTTTTTCTAAAGTCTCCTGATCGAGCTTCATCCGCACATGTGGCTTATATTTCTGAAACTTCTTACATTGGGAACTGTGGGGTAACTTTTCCATTGGTAAGGTGTTTCCAAGTAAGGGTTCATTTGCTGCGCATATGCCTTCCAGTCCCTCAGGGGACCATTTAAGAGGCGGTGGTTTTGATTTTGAGGGAGCTGACTTTGCAAGGTACAATTTGACGATCCTTGATTGGACTCGTTCGAATTCATTGAAGTGCTCGGCCTTGGCTTTTCTACAATTTTCTCCTCAGCTTTCTTGTGGGATCTTCTGCTGTTATTCAACTATAGAGGTTCAACTTTTGGGAGCTTGACTGCCATTAGGGCATGCAGAATGGCTAAGTCATTATTAAAGATTTGATCTTCAATTTCAGCATTCACAACCTCTTTTTCAAGGTCCCAAGGAAAATCTGAGTCATCATTGGTATGGGTACCTTCTTCAAGTTCATTATCCCACTCGAGGTCAGCCATAAAGAATGGCATCTCTAGATCGATTGGTTCTTCATGTGTCGGTGGTGGAGGATCGACCTGTAGTGCATTAGCATCTATTTGTGAGAAGATGGGGTCTAATGAATGGCAGTTGTCGATGGTTGCCAATGTTTGTATCCAGTTATTAACATTGCTTTGTGAGTCACCCGCTATGGCATGCTGTTGCGGGGGAGTTGATTTGCTTGAAATTGTCGTGGAAGATGTGTCATCCAATGCTCCAGGAACAATTGGTTTAATAGCTCCTGTCCCCACATTCCCCCTGACTGCAGTGTCTCGATTCTGGATTGTCAGTCTTTCAGTTCCCCAGTCATGGAGGACTGATGCTTCTTGTAACCAAGGACATCCCAGTAAGATTTGATAGGATTTTTTGGGGAGATCCAAGATTGTGAATTGAAGGGAAAAGCAGACTCGTGCGATCTTTGTGGACATGCCATTCACTAGTCCCAAGGGTTTAGCCTGTGAATCATCGGCAAGGCATATGTTGAAATTAGCCTTTTGCATTGGTGGGAGACCCCATTCTTCGTAGAGCTCCTTTGATAGGACATTGACACCTGCTCCACCATCCACTATGGCTTGGACTTCATTATATGCCTTGTGGATCAAAGGCACAGTAATGTTGCGTATGTCATCTCTCTCACCCATCCTCATAGGGATATCTTCAATGTCATTCATAGGTGGAGGGGGTTTTGCGAGTTCAATCCATCCTTTGAAACTCTCCCAGAGATTGGGACGATTTCGTAAAAGGATTCCGATGGGAATTGACACATGGCAACTCAGGATACTAGAGAATGCGACTCCTTCAAGTTGATGTGGTGGTATATTCTGTTGTGGAGTCTATTGTTGGAACAAAGGCTCGAGTACACTATCAATAGTGTGTGGGACCAAGTCATGGGTTGGGTCTTGAGCTTGTTTCTCAGCCTCAAATTGAGCTTGTTCATTTTGGACCCATTGTTGAAGTACCTGAAAATGAGCCTTCTCCACCTCTGGATTCGGGTATGGAGTTTCTTTTATTTGAGGCTCGGGAGTTGATGTGAATGAGCTCAGCTACTCATTGCTTGGCGGAGGTGGAGGCACTTGTGCTTTCTTTTTCAGAGTCGCACCCATTCCAAGATGAAGAATTAGAGGATGAGGGTGAAACCCTTTGCCCTTCATTCCCTCAACCAAAGATTGGTTTTAAAACTGATCTTGGTTAAGGGGATGAAGGGAAAAGTGTTTCACCTTCACCTTCAGCCCCATCCCCTAGCTTAACAATAGATTCCATTCTAGTGAAGAAACTTAGACATATATGTATCCCCAAACTTAGGCACAATATAAATGCTAGCATCCCCAAAGTTACATACATAATATCCACAACATGCATGAGAGTCCAACGATCTTAAAGTTTTCCATGATGAGAAACAAAGATTGTCCTTAAAATTGATGTTCATTTCATCCTCCACATGATGTGTTGGAGGCCATGATCGGTTTTAAAACCAATCTCAAACTTTCATCCTTCATCCGGCATGAGAGATCAAGATCGGTTTTCAAACCGATCTTAAACTTCCAAACTTCATCTGACCTTGAACTTTTATCCTCCACCATGCATGAGACTCCATGATTGATGTTAAACTTTCCCATGGTTGGGAAACGAAGATCGGTTTTAAAACCGATCTTGGCAAGAACCTTCACATGACATGATGAAGAACATGATCGGTTTTTAAAAAAATCTCAAACTCTCTTCCTCCATTCAGCTTCAGACATGAAGATCGGTTTCAAAATCGATCTTGATCAATGATCTTCAAACTCGCCTAAGAGTCCAAGATCAGTTTTAAACAAATTTTAATCGTTTCCATGAAGAGAGACCATGATCATTTTAAAACCAATCTTGGCTTTAGCCTTCATATGACATGGTGGAGTTTTGGATCTATTTTAAAACCGATCTAGACATGAGAGATCAAGATCCAGATCGGCTTTAAAATTTATACTTTAATCTGCAACACACATTCTGTACTAGATCAGTTTCACAAACGTTCTTGACATCTCATCCTCCATAGGATAGGAGAGACCAAGATTGGTCTTGAAACTTATCTTAAACTTTCATCCTCCATCGGACATGAGGGACAAAGATTGAGATGAAGATTGGTTTTAAGATTGATATTGAACTCTTGCCATCCACCGTGCATAGGAGATCAAGATTGGTTTTAAAACCGATCTAAACTCTCATCCTAAATCGGGAATGGGAGACCAAAATTGATTTTCAAACCACCATTAAACTTTCATCCTTCAAGAGATATGAGAGATTAAGATGGTTTTAAAACTGATCTTGAACTTTTATCATCTACCATGCATGATAGTGTAGGATCGGTTTTAAAACCGATCTTGAACTTTCATCCTCCATCGGGCACGAGAGACAAATATCAGCTTTCAAACCACTCTTGTACTTTTGTCTCCCAATCAGCATGAGAGTCTAGGGTCGATCTTTCATCCTCTACCAAGCTTGTTTAAGCCACTATCATTTTGAAAACACATCTTGAGAGGAGAGAGAGAGAGAGATGAATTATATAAGATGATGATCTTGGACACAATAACATTCTGTAGGCATAGAGAGAGAGAGAGAGAGAGACACGCACACACACACAGATGAATTATATAAGATGATGATGTTGGACACATGAACATTCTGTAGGCATAGAGAGAGAGAGAGAGAGAGAGAGAGAGAGAGAGAGAGAGAGAGACACACACACACATCCTCCCATTAGGGGGAGATATTAAGTAACACATCAATATTTATGGGGACTCTTCTCAATTCAGGGCATTTGATAATAAAAAAGATAGAAAGAAACATGCTGACTCGAACATATAGAGTGAGGTTATATTAGGGAGATGTAGATCTAACTTACAAGTTAGAGATACAATGGGCAATAGTATGGCTTACCTTGATGCATTTAGATATTCTAGAGATAAAGAGGAGGATCTAGGAGATATCTACGCCCAATGTATGTAGACAGAAGATCCATCCAGTAGACCTATGGATTTAGGAATATGTGCGCATGCCAAAACCCGAGTGGAGGACAAGGGAGGATCGTTGCAACATAATACACAACTAAGAGTGAGATGGAGGATAGATGGAATTAAATAGGAAACTGTGAAGGCCCTAACATGATAGGAAGAGATAATGGGCCACACTGACTATAGAGTTGTGAACCGCAGTCAGGAGTAAAGGAGTCACGTAATGAGGACATCTTAGAAAGAGAGTCTCCCCCTCCCCCCAATGAAACGCAACACCCACAAGAGGTGCAGAGGAGAAGAGACCACAGAAAGCAAACAACCTTCACATTACTACACACAGAATACAAGTTTCAAGGGAGAATCACGACGAATAGTCTCACCAGACCTGTCCACAAGCTATGCAATCTAAGGGATGAGTAGAGAGCTCCAGAGACACGCTTGAGTGTACATGGACCTCCCCTAGGTGCTGCTACCGTAAGGAGAAGTGTAATGGTTTGGGAGCTCGATTAGGGAGAGGCAGGGTGCTCTCTATTAAAAACGTAGGATGTTGGTTTGCATGAAGGTTTTGTCTCGGCATTTTTTACTATGCCCTGGTAGAAGAGCGAGGATAGACTGGCTTGATTAGACCAGTGAGCTCATAGTCGCAAACACTAGGATAGATTAAACATGTGCATAGACTAGCATCTTTCATCTTATGGCAACTTTATCGTTTACAAAGGAGAGACTTTAGTGATGAATATACTGGGTATGGGTAGTCTACTCGAGGAGGATTTATGAGGGGTCATCGACTGAGCGCTTTCACACACAACTCTCTCGCAAAGAATGCCTTATATTCGATAGATTTAGGAAAAAATGATTACTTCATGATTATTTGGTGGAGGTATTTAAATATCTACGATGGACAAGCATCTTAAACTGAACGACGTTCTGAGAAATAATCCTACATTTGCTAATGTAGTTGCAAAATATACATTCATTACACTGGAGCAATGAAGTGGAGCTACCTCCCCGAGCTCGTTGTTTTCTTTACTAGACGTATTTCTAACTGTCATGAGCAGACCGCCACGAAGATGAAGGGTGCATGCACACGTAATGCACCATAGATGATTAGCTATATATACCCACTCAGGGATGGACCTTAGGTAATCATGGGGGATTCGCAAAAGGGCTCATAGAGATAAATAGTAATGCCATTAGCATAGATAGCACAATATTTGTTCTCTGTTATGAATATACTCGGAGTGATGAGAAGCCACGACAATAAATGTATTTATTTACACACAAAACCATTCATGCAATGTGTGAGACTACTTTCTAGGCCCCATAGCCTCTTTGTGCACCCATACATAAAAGGATGAATGCAGATAATCACCTTTCTTACTAGTCTTCACGTTGCATAGTATTCATTTTTCACGATATGTCAAACAACATTAGTATGTTTGGATTAGGTACGGACTCCAATAGTACAACAGTCGAAATAGCGAAATGGTAATTGATACGCTAAGATTAACCCTGACTTGTATACAATAGATGTCATATACGTCAATAGAGCGGCGAAAAGCTTGCCAGCCATTGAACTCACGTCACATTGGCTCACACCACAGTGCATAATGGAAGTGCACCAACTATAAAAGTCACGCACTATGCATGCATGGAAAACTCCGTGAAGGCCCATGAGCCAAAGAGTCTGAGATTTGGTTGGACTAGTATCGAACCCACATGATGAAGAGCTCACATAGAACTTATGAGACTATAAAGAGTCACGATACTATAAAAGTCTCATACCCACCTTAGTGAATGAGACTTACATGAGGAAGTATGGCATTACATTCATGGTATTTGTTTACTGTGGGACTATGTAATCGGAAGGTTTACTGCACTTAATGACTTTTTTACACCCTCATACTATAGTTTCTCAGAGTCCAAGTGCCATAGTGCTAATCTTTGCCCCACTCCTACCTCTTCCAATAAAGAAGCATTTCTACCATGTACTGGAAATTTTATTTCATATTTTATTATGTTTAAGAGGGCATGTACTAGAATGGAGAATATTGCAAGTCAATTTGAAGTTCTATAAGTCAAGAAAGAGGGTATGGATCTCATAACGTGATATGGACCCTCTATGCCGAATATGATGTTCAGTTGATAATTGTGACTGATATAGGATTTTCCACTACCATGTACAAAATTTTTATGACCATTTACTAATGCTTTTTGCTGCCATTTACTTAATAATTATAGGGACATATACTAAATACCCTTGAAGTTCAAGTGCCATTTTGAGAAGAAAAGCAAAACAAGTTGGGTGATAGGGATAACAACCGTGTGCTGGCATGGAGGCCTGCAGTCCCACATGTAAAGGGTCATTGTTCTAAGTTGCCTTTTTTGTGGATGGATATAGGTGAGTTGGCACACTTCTCAACCAGATTTGCTGATGACGTTTGCTGAAGATGATACTGGCATACTTTTTACTACCGGCAGAATAGATGGATGCATATGTTCATCTTATGATAATAGTGGATATTTTGGATGCAACTTTTGGCTAAGACTTAGAATTTTGGGAGTAGATTGTCCTTTTTATGGGTCCACTATCAAGATGGAATTTTGAGTCAACTCAGTTATCTATGGCTATTGCTATGATTTTACAAGTTTTTGGGGAAGACAGTAGTTTTTACCTTAACACCTTCCATTAGAATTGATGATGTATTTTTGCAATGAAGGAGGACTGATGATAGGGGAATTGGAACGCCTTGTACCCCCCTTCCGAAATTACATTCAGTTGCTAATATTATGAAAACCTTTACTTTCAGCAATGCCAATCTAATGATATATAATATTCTCTAGTCCAGTTAAATGGGGAACATAAGGACCTGGGATTTGAGGGTGTGTTTCCTGCAATGAGAAACAGTAAAATTGAAGGCTTTTTATGAAATAATGAGATGAAGGATTCAAAGACATTAAAGTTATACAATTCTGAATGGATCAAGGATGTTGGAAAGAGATGAGAAATAGGGTAGTAGTAATATAGGTTGAAACACACACTAGCCTAACCATTGTAAGGTAAGAAAAATCTCATGACTAATGGTTGGACTTGGTTTTTGTTAGTAGGCCTCTTTGTGGCACAAGTATTTGATGGCTCTTGGATATGTGGATCCACTACCTGCCCCATCACTTGGATGCCAGGCCATTATGACAATGCTGAATAAAAGAATCCATGACAGAATCATTACCATAGATATGCAGGAAATCAAGGAGCATCCTGAAACTAATAAACTGCTGGTCATGCAACTATCCATTAACAATTGGTGCAAAATTTTAGTGATTGGGAAGGGAAATATAGAAAAATATTTGGAGGTAATCAATCAGTTATCTCTGTCTTTGGACCAATTGATGGAGGAAGACAATATTGCTTTAGTGGAATTTGTAGATAAGTCTCCTGAAACAATGAGAAACCTCTTCATGTATTCCAATATCCCTCCTCCAGCTGGACCTTTGTCCCTGGATAGTTTGGGCCTAAAGTGCTTTTCTTTACCAGAAGGGTCTGCCTCCAGCACAACACAGCATAGCATCTGTGATCTTGAGGGGCTATCAAAAGATGTACAAAAGAAAATATTCTTAGATCAACTCATGTCTACGGCAGTCACCCCAAAAAAAGAGCTCTACACTAACATGTGATAATAAAGTTTGGGAACTACATGATATGAATTTATTGGCACGATTTTTCTAGCTAATCTTGTTGAATCATCTAAAGCGCTGAAAATAGAAGCAAAAAGGCAAGTGCAAAGCTTCAATATTAGCATCACACATAACCACCCTCTTTTAAACTTCTACCCAATGTCAGCATTTGCTACAGGCAGATGCCCTTCCCCAGTGGGTGTTTTCAGGAAATGTAAGAGCAAGATTTCAGAAATAGAGAGAAGGACTCCTAAGTACCTAAATGACATCTTCTGTTGGGAGACCTTATATTAAATGTAGATGTCTAGAAGAAAAGATGGAATGCAGAGCACAACCATTATGGTATGACCATGGGATTTGGTATATGCTGCACAATCTATCAGCATTCTTTCCAAACAGGCAAAGTTGCTTGTTTTTTTCTTTACTATATGTATTTCTAACTGTCATGAGCAGATCGCCACGAAGATGAAGGGCGCATGCGCATGTAACACGATGATTAGCTATATATACCCACTGAGGGATGGACCTTAGCTAATCGTGGGGGATTTGCAAAAGGGCGTATAGAGAAGTAAAGACCCCATTAGCATAGATAGCATAGTATTTGTTCTCTGTTATGAATATACTCGGAGTGATGAGAAGCCGTGACGATAAACGTTTTTATTTACACACAAAACCAATCATGCAATGTGTGAGACTACTTTCTAGGCCCCGTAGCCTCTTTGTGCACCCATACCTAAAAGGATGAATGCAGATAGATAATCACCTTCTGTACTAGTCTCCACATTGCATAGTATTCATTTTTCACGATATGTCAAACAGCAATAGTATGTTTGGATTAGGAATGGACTCTAATAGTATAAGAGTCAAACTAGCAAAACGGTGATTGATACGCTAAGATTAACCTTGACTTGTATACAACAGATGTCATATACATCAACAGAGTGGCAAAAAGCTTGCTAGCCATTGAACTCAGGTCGCATTGGCTCACACCACAGTGGATAATGGAAGTGTGCCAACTATAAAACTCACGCACTATACATGCATGGAACACTCCGTGAAGGCCTATGAGCTAGAGAGTCTGAGATTTGGCTGGAACAGTATTGAACCCACATGATGGAGAGATCACGTAGAACTTATGAGACTATAAAGAGTCACTATACTACAAAGGTCTCATACCCACCTTAGTGAATGAGACTTACATGAGCAAGTATGACATTATGTTCGTGGTATTTGTTTACTGTGGGAGTATGTAATCAGAAGGTTTACTGCACTTAATGACTTTTTTACACCCTCATACTATAGTTTCTCAGAGTCCGAGTGCCATAGTGTTAATCTTTGCCCCACTCCCACCTGTTCCAATAAAGAAGCATTACTACCATGTACTGGAAATTTTATTTTATATTTTATTATGTTTAAGAGGGCATGTGCCAGAATGGAGAATATTGCAAGTCAATTTGAAGTTCTAGAAGTTAAGAAAGAGGGTATGGATCTCGTAACGTGATATGGACCCTCTATACTGAATATGATGTGAGTTCAGCTGATAATTATGACTGATATAGGATTTTCCACTACCATGTACGGAATTTTTATGATGACCATTACTAATGCTTTTCACTGCCATTTACTTAATAATTGTTGGGACATATAATAAATACCCTTGAAGTTCAGGTGCCATTTTGAGAAGAAAAGCAAAACAAGTTGGGTGACATGGATAACAACCGTGTGCTGGCATGGAGGCATGCAGTCCCACATTTAAAGGGTCATTGTTCTAACTTGTCCTTTTTGTGGATGGATGCAAGTGAGTTGGCACACTTCTCAACCAGATTTGCTGATGACATTTGCTGAAGATGATACTAGCACACTTTTTACTACCAACGGAATAGATGGATGCATATGTTCATCTTATGATAATAGTGGATATTTTGGATGCAATTTTTGGCTAAGAATTAGAATTTTGGGAGTAAATTTTCCTTTGTATGGGTCCACTATAAACATGGAATTTCGATCAACTCAGTCATCTATGGCTATTGTTGTGATTTTATAAGTTTTTGGGGAAGACAGTAGTTTTTACCTTAACACCTTCCATTAGAATTGATGATGGATTTTTGCAATGAAGAAGGACTGATGATAGGGGAATTGGAACACCTTGTACCCCCCTTCCGAAATTACATTCAGTTGCTAATACTACGAAAACCTTTACTTTCAGCAATGCCAATGTAATGATATAAAGTTGTAGGTCATTCTTTGCCTTTGGGAAAAAAACCCAAAAGATAGACCAAAGGGGCAAGGAAGGAAATCAAAAAAATAATAAGTCCACCTAGATCAAACATTGGTTGATGAAAAGATGACAATGTGAATTATTGCATGTATGGATGTGTGCTGAACATGTCATAAGTCATCTGGACTATTTGACTTCTACCATAGATAGTCTACTCACAAAAAACCAAAGAAATAGAAGAGAGACCACAAAACTCAACAAAGCCTCTTTAGAGATTTTTATTTCTCTCTCGGCAAAAAGAATGTTGGCAATATCTCCACAATTAGAAAACAAAATCTATGTTTCTCATCTCAACACAAAAATTACCATATCTCTCTCCATAGCTTGGAAAGACTAGTTTTCTGAAGCAAATTAAAGATGAGAGAGGAGTGGTACATAAGATAAAGTGGGGAGTGGCACAGAGAGAGAGAGAGAGAGAGAGAGAGAGAGAGAGAGAGAGAGAGAGAGGTGCACACAAGATAGCTAACTATACACTACGTTGTATTGAACATAATCATGAATATATACATGAGAAGCCCTTAGAATTAGGAATAGGATTTTCCCCTAATTCCCTATCTAGATAGTGCAATTTACACCATCCATGACATTAATTACTAGATAATTATGAGACATCAACATGGTGGCTTCTTCATGATTATTTGGATGTCTCAATTATTTTTAGTACAATTAATTACCAATCACTTCAATCACTGTGGTGGCATGTGATTGAATAGTGGTTCATGATTGTATAAATGGATGGGCTTGCATGCAATTATTTTTGGGGGATGTTGGCCTTTTCCCATGGCTTCCACAAGAAAGAAAATGTGCTCTAGGTATGCAAAGTTCTAAGGCTTTTTGTCACCTACTGCTGATATATCAGTGTCGTCGTTTGTAGTATAAATGTAGCTTAGGACCTCGGGTCATATTTCAATGAGAGACGTAGGCTTAAGTGTGGTAAGCAAACATATGTTTATATTTAAAAAACGTGCATGATCATGGTCGAGGTAATGAAGGATTTTGCCTCCATTGGGGTTTGAAAGGTTTAGAAACAGTTTAAGAGTTAGAGGGAGGTTCAAGGTTCAGAATGGGTTTAAGGGTTAGAGGGAGGATCCAAGGTTAAGAGTAGAGGACATGGCAAAGATCTCATCTCCCTAGGGCATAGATCATGGAGGTTAAGGGTTGAGGAACTAGACTAAGAGAGTAAGGGTTTAGGGGGAGCATATGAGTGGGAGAGGAAGAAAGTGTAAGAGCATGGGGTGATGGAGAGAGAGGAGATAATCATGCATGCAAGCCTAGTGGTGGTAACTGGCAGGTGAGTAATTGTGGGCCACTGCGGTGGCTGATAATTAACTTCCAACCCGGTTGAATCTTAGCCACCATAGATGTGGCAGCCACCACCATCGGGCAGTAATTACCACAAAAGTAAATCATGAATCCTAATCACCTCTAACCACTCATTACCATGCACTCTTGAAATCTTTCGTGATTGAGACCATGAAATTTTTATAAGGTGATGCATATTTGTTAATTATAGATTAATAGTTTGAATTTAGGTAGATGGAAATGATTGTTTGCTTGAGAATACTTGTTTTCATGGAATTTATGACCTACTATACAAGCTAGGAAAACACTTTAATGAATACATAATGTCGGCAAGTACTTAAAGAGCCAATATATATATACTTTCAAAGGGAGACTCTCTTGAGATGAGAAGCACTAAATGTCCCCAGATTGACCTTCCTTGAATGTATATTTCCACTACTTTCAGCTATTTTCCCTTGTATGATTTGAGATATATGAATCAAGGCGAGTGGTAGCTGAGGATATTATTTTATTTTAACTTTTATGACCAAGAAAGAAACAAATGGATTTATGACCACCACCTGGTTATCACTTAGGTGCCTTATGTGGCATACCACATAAACATAGACATCACATGTCAGGTACATGCGCATGGGCATGTAGCTACCAAAGCCTTTGTGTGATCTCGATTCCCACTCACTTATGTAGGATCGCCAAGTCTTAGTGTCATGACTGCCATCAATTTTTACGAGGTCCTTGTGCACCATACCTACCAATCCATATAACCCGTGTATACTATAACCATAGATCCACATGGGGTTGTTGTGTGTCCATAATGCCATTGTTGCAATGGTCATAAAGTTTCGAGTTAGGGTTTCCATGTTACCATAGGGTTGTAATGACATGTCTTATCCAAGGAGTTACCAGGATACTAGGCTAAGGAGTTGCCATATCATCCAATGGACTACCACCTCGTCTAAAGGTGTTGAGGATGGTGTGTGTAAATTGCACCATAAGTGTTATGGGACAAACCCTAACCCTAATCCTAACCCTAAGGGGTCCATGCATATATTCATATTTTCCTTGGAATACAGTTAGTGTACAGGTGGTAGCTATATCATGCACACTCCTCTCTCTCCCCCTCTCTCCCTCTCTTATTTTTTTTAACATGGTATCAGAGCCTATGGTGATTACAAGCCCTTGCACCTTGTCAAGGCATCAAGCCCTCCTTGTGAGGAAGCCTCCATCTCCTTGCTTGTGAGATCTTTGTAGGGTTTGGTATTTAATGGAGATTCGTCCGATGGAACATTGTCTTGTTGAGAGGTTGAGAAATTTTCATTCAGAGTTTCCATTGAACACTATATTGGAGAATTTGGGAATCTCCCAAGTCCCACTTCAAGTAAGCGGTTAAGATTTGGCCATATATCCAAAGCTTGAATCCTTATTTGAAAGTGGGACTTGGGAGGATTCCTCAATATGGTGTTTAGGATGATTCCACTTTCAAGTGAAGGATTCATATTTGACCATGTGGCCAAAACTTAACTATATTGGGAATTCCCAAACTATTTGAAAATTCCTAAATAGTATTATTGAGAGATTTTCATTGAGGGTTTCTTACTTCTACTTTTGAGAGAGAGTTCATGATTTTTAGCATGGTACCAATGGTAAAGTTCCTAATTCCTTTGGAGTGTTCGTGAGAGAACCTTCTATTTTACTTGACATATTTGATTTATTTCTGTTCAAGACATCTCTTCTATGCACTTTAGAAATTTAAGAGAGTTTCCAAAGCTCTAAGGAGACTAATCTTGTGATACTCCTTATCCTATCATGGCAATCAACAAAGTTCCAATGCAGTAACATAGCTATCAACAACAATGCTAGGTGGCTCCTCCAACTCGTAAAAAGGCCTCTTCTCGTGCAACCTTGCAGCAAAAGGTGCTTCAAGCCACGGCACCTCCAGCCTTATAGCAAAAGGCGCTTTAAGCCATGACACCTCTAGCACCATCTACGACCAAGACCTCAAGATCTACATAGCGCTCAGCAACTATGAAATAGTTGAGCTAGTCTTGAATAGCTAATCATCTACTACAATGGCCTAAACAACAGCAACTATGTCAACTTGATCGCCATGGCTAGCAGTGCCAACCAAACAACCCTGCTTCTCCAATGTCTGCTCGAAGCCAATACAACAGTGGGCGGTGGCTCCGTTGATGTCTCCAACCATGGCAAAACATCCATGCACCTCACCTGCAGCACAACATTGATGAGGCAGCCTTACGATGCCTTCAACTGTAGCAATGCTTCTCCATAAGACTCAGTGCAAAGCAATGCCTATCTCCATCAAGAGCATCCATCAAAAGCTAAACGAACCTTCACGGACCCTCCAACCACCTCACAAAGCGACTCTCCAGTTGACTCCTCAACATGGGACTACAAACGGCACTCCTACAGAGTCTCCATCTTCATAGCTCTTGCACAATAGCTCCACTACCAAATGACTTCTTCAGCAAATGGCTCCATGGGCAAATGCATGTTCATGTCGACAGGCTGCTCCTCAGCTTCTCTGGCAATGCCAAACAGCCTCGATGAATCCAAAATGCGAAAACAACAACCGGGCCACAAGTTCCATTCGACTCCAACTCTATACATGACGCCTCTCCGTCGTCGCCTTCCATGATACGAGGATCTTCTCTCTCTACCTAACCATACACACTCTCTCTTTCTCCCTTTTTGCCATGTGGTAGATAGCTTCTGACCAAGGTTAGGTGGAGTTAACCCATGTTTTAGAGGCTTGGTCAGATTTTTTCCACATAGGAGATAAGGGCTAATCAAGGTTAGGTATAATCTACCTTTGGTTAGCTTAATCACATATGTGCCCTGTACGTAAGTCTAGCTGACCCTAGGTTCAATGTGTGGTTAAATTTTAGCCACATGGCCATCCTATCCTCACAAGCCACATCATCATCTGCCACCTCACTACCCACGGCAATGCCATATCATCACTATATTGCCACCTCACTTGACTTGTGATAGTGCCACTTCATAGTGCCATATCATCATTTGTGTTTTAGAGGAACACTGTGCTCCCAACATATGCACACACAATCCACATCATCTTTTTTGGGCCCTCTTGTGCTCAAATTTTGCCTATTCTTCCAAGAGACATATCTTTTGATGATGCAGGTGGAATTCAGAGGTGCTCCAAAAAACAAAATTGCTCACTGACTCATGCTCTACGTACTTGTTACATCAAACTTGAAATTTGGGATTTTCACTTTAAAGTATTTGTAGAAACCTCTTATCGGCACCACTCCTGATCAGATCGCATCCTTTGTGAACCCAATCCTCATGGCTCATGAAAAGAAACCCCCAATCTAGCCACTTTTCAATTACACTATAGCAGCCAGTGAAACAAGATCAAGAGAAAGAGAGGATTAGAAAGAATAATATTTCCCCCTAAGAGTAGGGGAGATCTATAATTTCATGGAAGCCTGTGTTGTGTGCTAGCCTTTGATGAAATTATATATCTTTCCAAGTAGACTTCGGTAACCAGTGGAATTAACCATCACTTGTGACAAGATTGACATATAGGAATAATTTGCATTCTATATGAGTTGAATTTTGGAGAGTGGCACTGGTGACATTCTGTTGGAGGAGCATGGAGACAAGATGGAGAGAGCAAGATGATGAAAAGGGAGAGTGTTTATTCATGAGAGGTATGCCCAATATATAGGCACAAGTTATAACAAAGTGTAACATCATATATAAGCTCAAGAGAGCATCTCTAGATCCACAATTATCTCTCAATCACACACCACACTCCTAGATTCACTCATTCACACCTACTAACTGACACATCATCAGTCACACCTAACTCAGGCACACCTACACACACCATGTGTTCACACACTCACAACCATAGACCTTATGACCCTGGGTATGATCCCATTACATCAATTTGTCCTTCATTCCCCCCCACAAATTGTTGACCTCATCCCTCAGTAGTAGTATATGGGATGCTCCATGGCTTGCCCACCATCATGTGGCAACACACATGGCCCCAACTTGTGACTCACTCTTAGGATTCTTGGTTTACGGCTGGGAGATAGACAATGACTATGTATGTAAAGCCCAATGAGTCCAATAAGAAAGAATCTCAAAAGACTAACAATCATTTAAGGATGGACTATCCATGGCAGAGAACCATTATTGACCACACACACATAAAAAACTCTACTTTGAAGATGTGGGGAAATTCCCCCCTTTCATGGCATATCTTGTCCTTTTCCTCCTCTTCCAAGCTACCATAGTGTGAAGTACATTGTCATTGGAGAGGTTCTTGGTGTAGCCCTTCTTATAACTCCTTTGCCCTTTGATCTTTCTTGCATCCTTCTTCTTCATAAAAGAATCACTAGCTAGTATATCTAGTATATCACCATTGAGGTACATAATGTCTTCCTTGATCTTCAGATCTATGCTCATCCAATCACTACTCAAGTGAAGCACATAACCTTTCACCATTACATGCATTTTAGGCAAAGCCAAGGCATAGAACCTATGAAGAGTATCCAGATGATATGCTTCAATGTTGCATAGCATAGTGTATGAAACATAAAGCCATACATAATTAACCTCAAACTTTTGTAGTATGTATACAGCATATCATCCACATAGAAAAGCAAAGCGGCTGCATACATCGCTGACCCAATCTGAAACATCATGAATGATGCATTCTTGTGACCAATATAACCTTTCATCCAAGCATATGTCTTGAAAAACATGATTTGCATAGTGATAGACCAACTTTGGAGCATTTAATATTTCAGTCATCTACTCGTATGACCAACACCCAATAATGCCAAGCAAAAATAGTAAAATACTGAAACTTTTGAGCATCTAACCACTTGCAATGCTTTAGCCCATGAAGGAGATTTGAGAGAAACCCCCAAATCGAGCAAGCAGAGACTAGAGGATCAAATTCTACCTATCCTGAGCAGAAACCAAGGGTTTTCTGGGTGGAAATGAAAGCCCTTACTGAGGTCTACTAGTAGCACAAAGAATGGGTGAAATAGTGTGCATAATAATCTGGCATTACATCAGTGATGTCACCAAGTAACACTCTTTCTCTGATGAAGTGCTCTCTGACATCAATGTGCTTTGTCCTAGAGTGATATACTAGATTCTTGGCCAATGCTTGAGCCGATTGATTATCATCACAGTATATTGTTGTTGGCTTTGACTCATCAAAGTAATCTATTTCTGACAATAGTCTTCTAAGCCATATAGCCTCACATGCACCTGTAGTGAGTGCTCTATATTCTACTTCAAAGGCAAAGAAACAGTTGGCTATTTGTTTGACAACCATGGTATAGCACCTTGACCAAGGAAAAATGCATATCTCTGTGTTGATCTCCTGGTCTCATGATCTTCGACATAGTCATCACTGTCACAGTACCCATGCAACCATGGATGACTTCCTCTGTATTCTATCCCAAAGTGTCTTGTACCTCTAATGTATCTCAAGACTCTTTTGGCTGCATTCTAGTATCTGGTCATGTGATTGTCAGATATATAAGAGATCCGATGAGCTGCCTGTAGTACCTATCATTGACTATAGGCTTTTTTAAATCTTTAGTAAGTTTCAAACTCTGTTCCATGGGAGTCTGCAATCTTGCAATCTGCCATATGAAACTTCTTCAGGAGACTGTCAACATACTTGAGCTGACTCATGAATGTGCTATCTGAATGTCTCCAGAACTCAATTCCAAGACAATAGTACATAAGTCCAAGATCTTTCATGTCGAACTCTATAGATAAATCCTGTTTCAATTTTTTGATGAAGCTATCCTTGCTTCTTGTCACAATCAGATCATCCACGTACAAAAGTGCAATAGTAATTTCTTCCCCTTGAACTTTGTAGTAGAGAGTACTGCATCTTTGGAGTACACTGGCTCTTTTGTAGCCATGATGGTAGTCATAAGAGCATAGTTGGTGGTTTCCACCTGAATTGCTTTGCCTTTCTGAGCATATGTCAATCTAGCTAGAGGTCTGCTTTCCCTAGTAGACCATCTAAGCTGTTGTGGCTCTGCTTGGGGGGTTGCTGGCAATTCTTGCTCTTCTTCATCAACCTATTATGTAGATGACTATGAAGTTGATGCTTCTATCTCCTGTGTAGGTGAGGTTTTCCTTTCTGATTCCTCATCAAAGATTACATCTCTGGAGATAATGACCTTGCAGTTGAATTTGTATGCTTTTCTTTCTTCATTATAGCCAACCATGATGCATTTGTGTGACTTTGCATCTAATTTCCTGTGATGATCATCATGTATGTGAGCATATGCTATGCAACCAAATATGCGGAGATGCCCAATGTGTGGCTTATGTTCAGTGAATGCTTCATAAGGAGTCATACCCTGTATCAGTTCGATAGGAAGCCGATTAAGCAAATAGTTCACAGTGGCCATTGCTTCTGCCCAATACTGATTCGGAAGATGCTTTTCACTAAGCGTTGCTCTAGCACTGTTTACTAAAGTCCCATTCTTCGTTTCAGCTCTTGCATTTTGTTGAGGAGTATATGCACATGTGAATTGTCTTAGAATGCCGTGACTTCTGCAAAAGTTCATGAATGCTGAACACATGTATTCACCTCCTCTATCTGATCTCATGACCTTGATCTTTCTGCATGTTTGGTTTTCTACCATGGCTTTGAATTCTTGAAATATGGGAAACACTTTGGATTTCTCTTTCAGAAAGTAGACCCAACAATATCTGCTGTAGTCATCGATGAAAGTCAAGTAGTAAAGTGAACCATTGATGCTGCGGTTCTGGGCATAACCCCATACATTTGTATGTATCAACAAGAATACCTCGTGCACGAGAGGTACTGCCAAAGTTGGTTCACTTTTGTTTGCCGAAGCAGCATGCTTTGCAAACTTTTCCAAGAAACTGTAGCTTCGGAATCCCAATTGCCATATTTTGATTCCTGAGATCTAACAAGTACTTGAAGTTAATATGACCATATCTCTTGTGCCATTTTGCAGATAGTGGCATCTGTTGCGATTGGGCTGACATGGCATTCTTATCTGGTACTGTAGCTAGCATTCTGTATAAGTGTCCTTCCTTGACACCTTTTGCTACTAGTTGACATCTTTTGGATTTATCTCTGATAGTGCATTCATCACCGTCGAAGATGACTCTGTAATTGTGTTCCATCATTTGACCTACTGATAAGAGGCTCTTGCTGAGCTTCGGAACATAGAGCACATCTTTCACCAATCCTTTCGTACTAGTAAAATTGTTCATAGGCATTGCGATTGAGCTGACATGGCATGCTTATCTGGTACTGTAGCTAGCATTCTGTATAAGTGTCCTTCCTTGACACCTTTTGCTACTAGTTGACATCTTTTGGATTTATCTCTGATAGTGCATTCATCATCATCGAAGATGACTCTGTAATTGTGTTCCATCATTTGACCTATTGATAAGAGGCTCTTGTTGAGCTTCGGAACATAGAGCACATCTTTCACCAATCCTTTCGTACCAGTAAAATTGTTCATAGGGATAACACATGTCCCTTGAACTGGATTTGGTGTATTGTCTACTGTGTAGATGACATATTTCTGACCTTCTAATGGCTTCATTTCTATGAACCATTCCTAATGATTTGTCATGTGAGATGATGCACTGCTGTCGATATACCAAGGATCATGTTCCACTTGGTTGACTTGATAGTAGCTGAAGTCCTCTTTGGGATTGAACTCAGTGTCTGGATACACTGTATCAATCTGATGCATTTCCTCGCTTGTAAGAAACATATTTCCATGTTTATTTGCAAAATGACTGTGACTAGAATGTCCACCACGATGATTTCCTCTGCCTCATAAATTTCCTCGATTACTGTTGGATTGACCGCCTTGGTCATACTGCTTCTTGCAGCAATCTCTTTCATAGTGTCCAAACTTGTGATAGTAGTTGCACTGAATGTTTGACACATTAGTGGATGCATTCCCTCATCCTTGAAATCTTCCTCGGTTGGAATGATTTCCTCTTTGCTAATTCTGATGCCGCTGAGGATGATGCTGATGTTGATGTTGACTTTGTTGCTGATGATGACCACTTTTTTGATATGATCTACCTCTGCCTCTACCTTTGCTTCTGTCTGAAGCTATGAATGCATGATCATTAGAATGACCTTTTCGTGCTTGAGTTTCCTGAGTCCTGAGTTCTTCACCAAGTAGGACTAACTGAAGTTCTTCCAGTGTCAGAATTTGCACTTGGATGGCAATACTTTGGATTAGATTCTCATATCCCTGTCCTAGTCCATTCAGGATTACTTGAATCATTTCTACGGGGTTCATAGTCTCTCCTGCTAGCTGCAAGTTGATTGTTGTAGTCTTTTATGCGGAGTACATAAGCATGACTAGTTTCACTACTGTTGTGGAAACTCTGGTTGATTTGGTTTCTTAGGGTGAGAATCTTGGATGTGTTCTTGGACTGTAGAGAGCTGCAAACATGTCCCATGCTTCTTTCGATGTCTTGACTGTGTTGAGCTGTCCTAGCATAACATCTTGCACATTCTGCTTGATCAGATGATAGGCGTACTTGTCTTTCTTATCCCATTCTGCCTAAGCTCGGGCAATGGCAGGATCTGCTATTGGTGCGAAAATTATTTATGTAGCTATAGATTGCATTGTAGATCCTGTTGCTGGTGCTGTGACAACAGGTAGGGTAGAGCTACTGGTGGCTAGATCATCCAATGGTCTAGCTGTAGACCCATCAACATACTCCCATTTGTCCTGAAGTACAAGAATGGTCTCCATTCAGTATTTCCATGTACCGTAATTGGAGTTGTCTTAGTAGATGCCTCTAGATTGAGGTTGCTAGTCGTAGACATGGTGCAAGAAATGTACTCAAAAGTGTCGTGAAAATATTTGTATGAATCAATTGCAAATACACTGACTGTGCCAAGTGAAATCTCTGAAGCATCGATGAAGATAGAACTGCAATATATAAAATATGATCTATATTATAAGGCTTGTGGCAATGATGCCAGGAATAGCCAAGAGGCTTTACAAGGCTGAAATGATGTGCACGATGCCGTGAGATAGCTAAATAGGCTTTACAATGGTGGCATGTGTGTATGAAATCAAGTGCTATCTGCCCACTAAACAATCTACAATGCCTCTGAATTCTTTGAAGTCTACTCACTGAACTGATGAATGTAAGGTTTTAGGTAATGTAATGATGTGAAACCATATGTGAGCATATGGATTGACTTTGAGTAAGTACTAGTCGAGAATTTCGGGCATGGCTTAGATTGGCAACTTGGGGAAATTCAAAGCATCCCCTCTATGGCGATCTAGTTTACTCTGATCTAGATCTATGCCAACCATCAATCGATGAAAGAATAGTAAATAATTCCTTTTCTTTTGCTTTTTTTAAGTGTTGGGTCAGATGTGTCGATATAGAGTGAATGTGCATGAAGGAAGTGGTTTTGTCATGGTGAGGCTAAAATGTGAGTGTAACTCGCACCAAAATGTACGCATGATGCGACAAGCATGTAGAGCACGAAAAAACAAGCGACTTTCCTTTTTGGAGTGCCCTCAAATTCTTACTGGATCAAGAGATACGACTTGATCTAGGTGGAGGGGCAAAAGGAGTGCAAATGGTGCTCAATGATGATGTGTCACTGTGGGTCACATGCAGTGATGATGATGTCGCAATGTGCCCAGCAAGAGGTATGCCAGTGGAGCCCTATGCTAAGGTGGCAGGAGTGGTCACATGGAGTGACTGTGGAGCACTGTGTGTGCCTGCAGAGGTCAAAGCTGACTAGACAGCTGAGGTGGGACAAATGATGATGTCAATAGATGACATGCAATGCTGATCTGGCAGATGATGTGGTACTATTGATGTGGCAGTGATGACATGGCTGATGAGCTGACAGAATGGTGTGGCCTACTGACATGGTAGTGAATGACGTGACTGCCACCATGGCAGATGACATGGCAGAGATAAGAATGATGTGGTAATCGGTTGAGTTGATGATGTGGCAGATGTGAGAGGTTGTTGAGGTGGCAAGAAAGATGCCACATGGATCAACCTTGACCAAACATAGTTGGGATGACCCAACTGAAGTTAACCTAACCCAAGGTAATTTGGCCATCCCTATCCTTTCCTAACTGCACTCGGGTTATATGGACCCAAGGTGGGTGATAAGGCCACGTGTCGGGTGTTGGGGGTAGCATAATCTTGAAGATTATGTTGACGAATCTCCTCCTTTGTGTACGTGGGTGATGCTTTCGTCGCGTCGCTTTAGAGGAGCTGTAGGCAGGAGGCTTGTTCGTTGTAGAACGTAGGCGGGCTGGCAAACGGTGGAGCTCGACGGCTAGAGCTTGTGGCTGCGAGGCTTGGAGGCTACCTTTGGAGCGGACTAAAGGAGCGTGGCTCGTGGAGCGGTCGCTTGAAAGCTTGTTGAAGGCAGGCAGAGGTGCGTATACGCTTGTGCTTGCACTGAGAGTCGTGGTGGTTGGCCCTAACTGTTGGCCTGTGGAGTCTGCTGATTATGTTGACTCAACAGAGCCTGAGGAAGGCTCTAGGCACCATCAAGGATTCCACTAAGGTCGGCCTTGCCTCGCTTAACAATGACTACAAGGATCTGGACATAGCAATCATCAAAGCTACGAATCATGTTGAATGCCCACCGAAGGAAAAACATGTACGGACCATCTTCGCGGCTACATTTGCAGAGCAAGACCTCGAGCGAATGTTGTGTATTGTATTCATGCTCTTGCAAGATGATAACTATTATCGATCAAAAGGGCCCGTCTTCAATTTGTCTCATTTCAAAGATGATTCTAGTCCCGATGCTGCTAGTGCCTTGAAAAAATCACTGGAGGAGGAACTTTGGCGCTGGGTGCTTATGAGCATAGCTCGTTCAGGCTAGATGTGGAGATCCCCGTTGTCACTGGTTCATCTGGTTGAAGAGCGCTGTAGTAGAAGATGGCCTTTGTAGAAGGCTATGGCTTTAGCCTTAGTTATAGAAAGGCTTTGCCTGCAGTCGTAGCATCTGTTGAAGCGTATGCTTTAGAAGGTTGAACAACACCTCTCACCTCTTGGAATACCTCTCTATCTCTCTCTCTCAACAGAGTGGACTCACAAGAGCTAGAACCAAATCTCTCACACACACTAGAAACCAATGTTTCTCACACAAAAGAACAATGGATGGAATTTCTTTTGTAATGAAAGAATCTCTCCCTAATGGAATGACAGAAATTTCTTTCAAAGAAAATGGAAATTTTCTCTAATGAACGAAAAATTTCTCTCAAAGAATGGATGAAGATCTCTCGTCTCATGGGTTGCATTAGCACCCAGCTTCCTTTTGATACAACTAATCTTTGCTAGCAACCTTCTACACTGACCTTGTTGTTGGCAGTTTCTATAGAGTATATAGAAGGAGCAAGTCGACAAGTTAAAGAGGTCACATCGATATCTTGGTCCTTGACATTTTGATCAACACAACGTTTTGCACAAGTATGATCATGGTTTTCTATCACCATAGAAAACTTAGAGAAGATAATCCAATCTAGAACTTGAACACCTAAAAATTCAAAGAAACAAGTCGACAATACGATTGTATCATGGTCCTTGACATTTTGATCAACACAATGTTTTGCACAATGCATGGTCATGGTCCATTGGAAACTAATCCAATCTAAAACTTATACATCTGAAAACTCAAAGAAACAAATTGACAAAGCAAAGAGCTTACATTAATATCTTGGTCCTCAGCATTACCAAACTCTATAGATGATATGTAAGCTTTAGGTCAATGAGAAACAACTCTCATCTCTACATCAAGGTTTTTTGTATCATGCACCATTCTAAATTGGGACACCCTATGTTGGTTATAACTATTGGATGGTTTGTGAAAGAGAATTAAACTTGGAAATGGGTGAAATGCGAGCAAAAGAACTAGTTTAGGAGCGAAATCGAAAGAATCCTTTAGTTGTGAAATAGAGACAGACATGTCAGTAGGTGAAATGCATGGGAAAACCAGTTTAGGAGAGAAAGCACATTTGAATCTTTGATTCGTTAAAGACAACTAAACATGCCAATGGGCAAAATGCAAGCAGGAAAACTAGTTTAGGAGGGAAACCACATTTAAGTCCTTGATCTTTTTCAAAGATCACATAATCACATTTAGATCTTGTCAAGATCCAAACAGGATCATTTCATTTATTATTTGTAGTTGTATATATGTAAAGTATTGTCTGTTTCTCTTATTTTATGAAATTTAGAACATTACATTGGCCCTCTTGTGATTCGTGGAGAGGGATTTTTCATTTTGGCTAAAAAGCCCCAAAATGAGTTTCCTTTATCCTAATGTCTATAGTTGGGTGGTGGTGCATTACCCACAACCACGTGTCCCTGTGTTTGTATTTTGGTGTTGGTCTATGCTTGGAGGTTAGCACGGAGATAGAGGAGATCTTAATTGAATACTACCTGACCTCTAGCTCGAGGCTGATCTTGAGGGATCTACGGTTGGTTGGTGGTGCACTAGCCACAACCACATGTGTCCCTATGTTTGTAGGCCTATGCTTGCAGGTTAGCATGGAGATAGATCTACAATCTTGACCCCTAGAATCACTCTCCCAAGACTCGTATCCCGAATCTATAGTTGGACTCCATAACTCCACCCGCAACTGGACCTAGACCATATATCCCAAGCACAAGACCTAGATCCACAATCTTGACCCCTAGAATCGATCTCCCAAGACTCATATCCTGAACGTACAGTTGGAATCCATAATGCCAAAATATGAAGAGGGCAGAGGAGAAGAGTGGAGATGAGGAGAGAGGGCATAGCTAGAGAGCACACCACAAATGACTAACTATACAGTAGATTTAGTTGAAAATGTAGAATATATACAAATCCATTTAGGAATAGGGTTAAGGAATCTAACCCTTTCCTTTATAGCACTCTATAAGGTTAGTGCTATGCACATATGATCACATGATGGTGCTATGCACACGTGATCACATGATGTTGAGCGTGAACTCTCAACACCTTCCCTCAAGATCAACATCATGAAGTAGGCCTTCTCTCAAGATGATGATTCTGGGGAATCGAAGAAGGATTGAGCATTACATTCCATCACACACCCTTATAATGAGAATGTCCTTCCTCTGCGTCAAACCAAGAGCTAGTCAGTGTTTCTCGAATAGCTCTTTACCGAGTGGTTTGGTAAAGATGTCTGCAACATTCTCTTTGCTATCACAAATGTTGTAGTGTGATGCCACCAAGTAACACTCTTTCTCTGATGAAGTACTCTCTGACATCAATATGCTTTGTCTTGGAGTGGTATACTGGATTCTTGGCCAATGCTTGAGCCGATTGATTATCAGAGTATATTGTTATTAGCTTTGACTCATCAAAGTAATCTGTTTCTGACAAGTCTTCTAAGCCATATAGCCTCACATGCATCTGTAGTGAGTGCCCTATATTCTTCTTCAGTTGAAGACAAAGAAATACTTGGTTGTTTGTTTGGACAACCATGATATAGCACCTTGACCAAGGAAAAATGCATATCCCTGTGTCGATCTCCTAGTCTCATGATCTTCGACATAGTCACTGTCACAGTATCCATGCAACCGTGGATGACTTCCTCTGTATTCTATCCCAAACTGTCTTGTACCTCTGATATATCTCAAGACTCTTTTGGCTGCATTCCAGTTAGACTGTTTTGGATTTGCCATAAACTGTGCTAGTGCGCTTACTGCATAACAAATATCTGGCCGTGTGATAGTCAGATATATAAGAGATCCAATGAGCTGCATGTAGTATCTGTCATTGACTGAAGGCTTTTCTGAATCTTTAGTAAGTTTCAAACTCTGTTCCATGGGAGTGGCTGCAATCTTGCAATCTGCCATATGAAATTTCTTCAAGAGACTGTCAACATACTTGAGTTAACTCATGAATGTGCTATCTGAATCTCTCTAGAACTCAATTCCAAGACAATAGTGCATAAGTCCAAGATCTTTCATGTCAAACTCTGCAGATAAGTCTTGTTTTAGTTTTCTGTTGAAGCTATCCTTGCTTCCGATCATAATCAGATCATCTACGTACAAAAGTGCAATAGTAATGTCTTCCCCTTGAACTTTGTAGTAGAGTGTATGATCTGCATTGGACTTCATGTATCCCAGATCAGCAAAATATTTGTCAAATCTGATGTACCAACTTCTGGGTGCTTGCTTTAAGCCGTAGAGACTCTTTTTGAGATGGCAAACCTTATTCTCCTTTTCTGGCTCAACATAACCTACTAGTTGTTGCATGTAGACTTCCTCGTCCAGATAACCATTAAGAAATGTATTCTTGACATCGAGCTGATACACATTCCATCTGCTCAGTGTTGCTAGCGATATCAAGAACCGTATGGAATCCATCTTTACTACTGGAGCATAAGTCTCATCATAGTCCTGACCATATTGCTGTGCAAATCCTTTTGCAACTAGTCTGGCTTTGTATCTTTAAATACTACCATCTGGATTGTACTTCACTTTGTATACCCATTTGTTTGCTATGGCCTTCTTTTCTGGTGGAAGGTCGCATAATTCCCAAGTATTTTTCTTATACAAAGCATCCATTTCTTCATTCATAGCACTTTGCCATTCTAGCTTGTCTACTGCATCTTCAAAGAACAATGGCTCTTCTGTAGCCATGATGGTAGTCATAAGAGCATAGTTGGTGGTTTCAACCTAACTTGCCTTGCCTTTTTGAGCATATGTCAATCTGGCTGGAGGTCTGCTTTCCCTAATAGACCGTCTGAGCTACTGTGGCTCTGCTTAGGGTGTTACTGGCAATTCTTGCTCTTCTTCATCAACCTTCTGTAAATGACCACCTTGGTCGTACTGCTTCTTCCGGGGCAATCTCTTTCATAGTGTCCAAACTTGTGATAGTAGTTGCACTCAATGTTTGACACATTGGTGGATGCATTCGCTCATCCTTACAATCTTCCTTGGTTGGAATGATTTCCTCTTTGGTGATTCTGATGTTGCTGGGGATGATGTTGATGTTGATGCTGATTTTGTTGGATGATGACCTTGTTGATGATGACCACTTTTCTAGAATGATCTACCACTACCTCTACCTCTGCCTTTGCCTTTGCTTCTGTCTGAAGCTGTGAATGCTTGATCATTAAAATGGCCTTTTCATGCTTGAATGGCTTGCGTCCTGAGTTCTTCACCAAGACTGACAGGAGCTCTTCCAGTGTCGGTATTTGCCATTGAATGGCAATACTCTAGAGTAGATTCTCGTATCCCTCTCCGTCCATTCAAGATTACTTGAACCATTTCTGTGGGATTCATAGTCTCTTCTGCTGCTGCAAGTTGATTGTTGCGGAAACTCTGATTGATTTGGTTTCTCATTGTGAGAATCCTGGATGTGTTCTTGGACTCGTAGAGAGCTGCAAACATATCCTATGCTTCTTTCGATGTCTTGACTGTGTTGAGTTGTCCTAGCATGACATCTTGCACATTCTGCTTGATTAGATGATATGCGTACTTATCTTTCTTATCCCATTCTGCCTAAGCTTGAGCAATGGCAAGATCTACTATAGGTGTGGAAACTGTTTGTATAGCTATGGCAATAGGTAGAGTAGAGCTACTGGTCGCTAGATCATCTAATGGTCTTGGTGTAGATCCATCGACATACTCCCATTTGTCTTGAAGTACAAGAATGGTCTCCATTCAGTATTTCCATGTGTCGTAATTAGAGTTGTCTACCTTAGCAGATGCCTCTAGATTGAGGTTGCTAGTCATAGACATGGTGCAAAAAATGTACTCAAAGTATCGTGAAAATCACCGTATGAATCAACTGCAAAACACTAACTGTGCCAAGTGAAATCTAAGCTGTCAGTGAAGATAGAACTGCAATAGATAAAATTCGATCTGTATTACAAGGCTTGCGGCAAATGATGCCGGGAATAGCCAAGAGGCTTTACAAGGCTGAAATGATGTGCACAATGCCATGAAATAACCGAATAGGCTTTACAATGATGGCATGTGTGTGAAATTAAATCATGTACTATCTGCCCAAACAATGCCTCTACACAACTCTGAAGTCTACTCACTGAACTGATGAACGTCAGGTTTTAGGTAATGTGATGATGTGAAATTGTATGTGAGCATAGGGACTGACTCCGAGTAGGTACTAGTCGAAAATTTCATCCATGGCTTAGATTGGCAACTTTGGGAGATTCAAAGTGTCCTCTCTATGACGATCTAGTCTACTCTGATCTAGATCTATACCAATCGTCGATCGATAAAAGAACAGCAAATAATTCCTCTTCTTTTGTTCTTTTTAAGTGCTGGGTTAAATGCGTCGATGTAGAGGCGGATGTGTGTATAAGAAGTGGATTTGTTGGCGAGGTTCAAATGTGAGTGTAGCTTGTGTCAAAATGTGTGTGTGATGTAACGAGCACGTAGAGTACAAAAAATTGAATGACTTTCCTTTTCGGGGCGCCCTCAAATTCTTCATGGATCAAGAGATACGACTTGATCTAGGTGGAGGGGCAAAAGGAGTGCAATGGTGCTCAATGATGATGTCACTTTGGGTCACATGCAATGATGTGGCACTGTGCCTAGCTAGAGGTGTGCCTGGGAAGAGTGTGCTGAGGTGGCAACTCCGTACACATGCAAGATGCATAGTGTGCTTGGCAAGGGACTATGCCTGCAAGGGTCCATGTGCCACGTGGCACTGATGATGTGACAGATGACATCAACAAAGGTGATGGGGCAGATGACGTGGCTAGATGACATGGCAGATGATGTGTCAATGATGACATGGCACAAGTGGCGTGTCAATGATGATGTGGCAAATGATGTGTCAATGATGACATGGTCAAATGAGACTGACTTGGCAATCGACTGCCACATGTCAATTGATGGTGACATGGCACTTATTGAGGTGGCAGATAAGATGCCATGTGGCAGTTTGGTGACCAACCTTGACCGAGGTTAACTTGACCTTGGTTAATATAACCAACCCTACCAAAATACTAACTCAAGGTCTCCTCCACTTAACCTACCCGATCCACTTCTAACCAGGGTTACTATACCCGAGTTACCTTGACCCAAGGTGGGTGTGGTTTGTGGAGTGCCACATGGCAGTTTCTCTCTCAGAGAAGGGATGGAGCTCCTTGTGGACGAGCTATGCGAGCCGTTGGAGCGTGCAACGCTGGTCGTGGCAAGTTGCATGTGGCAGAGGTATGGTCGTACATGCTATGTAGGTTGATTGCTGAGCGACTGGGGCCGTGGGGAGCCACTTTGTAAAGCAAGCTGGAGCACTCTCAAAGAGCCTTGCTAGAGTCTGCAGAGCCATGGAGGGAGCGTTGCTCTGTGGATCACTGGTGGTCGAGCACTTACTGCTGGTCGTGACCGTATAGCGACTAAGGAGAGGCTGGCCTTAGGAGATAATGCGAGGCGATTGGAGCCGGTTTGGAAAGCAGGCCGTCGTGGAGTGCAGGAGCTGCTTGCTCGAATCGTGTGAAGCTATATGGCTTGTATGCTTGGTCGCGGGTGAGGGCTCGATGGTGCGTTGCAACCTAGGTTCGTCGGTGGGGCTAGAGCCTTAGATGTGCAGATGGAGTCGCCCGTTGTTATAGAAGTCGTGGGTGTGTGAAGGCTCATTCAATCTGCTCGCATAGCTACGTGATGAGTGATCTTCCCTAAGGTTGCATACGCTCCGATCGCAAGTACTTTGCAAATCATATGTGGCTTATTCGCAAGCACAACTCATCACACACACAACAAGAAGCTTCTAACTCGAGAACAAGAGAAGCTTGCCTTGCATGAGGCAAGATTTCTCTCACAAAAGTGCCTTGCTAGAGGCCTCCGTCTCAATTACTCCGAATATGTTGCTCTGCATTGGATCGTCATTGCAACTGGCTCAAGAGATCCAAGGGGTCGTTGAAGCTTTAGTTGCAGCTGCGTTTAATTTCGTTATAGAGGACTGTGAGCTTAGGCTTGTTGTAGAAGTTTGGTGTTAAGGTCACCTTGGAAGCTTCATCTCTTTCACAATGAAAAAACAGATCTCTCTCTCTCAATGAAATCACACTCAAAGAACGCTCTCTTTTAGAAGATTTCTCTCACGAAATAATTAAAAGAACTCTCTCACATAGACGGAATTCCCTCAATGCAATGGAAGGAATCAATAGACGAAAATTCTCTCAAAGTGGACGAAAATTTCCTATCACTCAACGAAAGTCTTTTATCAACGGAATCAAAGATGAACACTCAATCTCTCAATCTCTCTCGCACTATCAAGGATGGATCACAATGCCTCAACGGAAGGCAAGGGGGCTCTGATACCATGACAAAATATGAAGAGGGGAGAGAAGAGTGGAGATGAGGAGAGAGGGCACAACTGGAGAGCACACCACAAATGACTAACTGTATACTAGATTTAGTTGAAAATGTAGAATATATCCAAACCCATTTAGGGTTAGGATTAGCACATCTAACCTTTCCTTTATAGCACTCTGTAAGGTTAGTGCTATGCACATATGATCACATGATAGTGCTATGCACACGTGATCACATGATGTTGAGCGTGAACTCTCAACACATAACTCCACCCAAATAAAAGACCTAGATTCACAATCTTGACCCCTAGAATTGGTCTCCCAAGATGCGTATCCCAAACTTGCAATCAGACTCCAACCTAGACCCCATATCCCAAACACAAGACCTGGATCCACAATCTTGACCCTCTCCCAAGACTCATATCCTGAACTAGCAATTGGACTCCATAAGTCCACCTAAAACCGAACCTGGATCCTATATCCCAAACACACATCGTTGAATTCCTTACCCTAGTAATCTCAGACTAGAATGCATCACCTTATTGTAGACCTAGGACTACTCACATCAAACCCCAAAATATGCCACCCAAATTTGCCAAACCCGGACTTAGACACATACCAAGAACCAAGTGCCAAAATCCACCGCCTAAAAATCTACAACTTTGGAATATCGAACATAGATCTACACCTCGAGCTCATAATCCTAGGCCTCAATATCCATCACCTTGGAATGCCGACTTGCTCTCTTAAACCCACAATCTCCTCACAGATTGAGACTCTAGAGGCCTAGGGCTAAAGGCAAGTCTGGCATACCTCGCAAGATCCGTCTGGGTCTTGGTATCGTCTCTGCTCTCTAAGTTAAGTGTGATACACAGAGTCACACTTGAGGTGGCGCCATACATAAGGCGGGGGTAAAATGTTCTCCATGACATGTCTAGTGGGTTAAGTGCCTCACACAACAAAACTGGCTCTCAAAACAAAATGAAGAGGATCCAGGATCCATAGCTCTCCTGATTTACTGATTCCATCGAGTCACCTAGCCCTTCAACTTATAATCCTTAAATCCATAGACTCTTGATGAATTGAGACTCTCAAGAGTCAATGAAGTCAATGTAACTGTAATCTCTATGAATTAATTCTATCGAGAGTCATTTAAGTGGAGCAAGGATCCATAGTTCTCTTGACGAGCTTAGTCTTTCAAGATTCAATGATATGGAGAAAGGATCTACAGCTTTCCATCTTGATGGACTAAGTCCATCAAGAGTCAATGAAGTCAAGCACGGATCCATAGCTCTCTTGACCAATGGAGTCCAAGAGTAAATGGCGTGGAGCAACCAACCCCTTGGGTTGAATTGTTAGGAGAGAGTTTGACAACGATCATTGAAATGGAGTATTCCCTCTGGATTGAGTCACTGAAGTATCAATGCAGTATATCAAGGATCCATAGCTCTCTTCACAAACTAAATCTATTAACATTCAATGAAGTGGAGCAAGAATTCATAGCTCTCTTGATGGACTCAAGAGTCAATGAATTGAAGCTAGAATCTCTCTCTTTTGACAAAATGAGTCTCTTTTGACAAAATGAGTCGGCAAGATTCAATGAAGTAGAGCAAGGATCCATAGCTCTCTTGATGGATTGAGTCCACCAAGAGTCAATGAAGTGGAGTAATCTCTCTCGGTTAAGTTTTTCAAATCAATGAAGCTAACCTATAGACTAACTCCCCTAATGAGTCAATAAAGTGGAGCAAGATCCATATCTCTCTTGACAAGCTCAGCCTATCAAGAGACCATGAACTAGAACATGAATCCATAGCTCTCTTGATAGACTGAGTCCATCAAGCGCCAATGAAGTGGAGCTAGGATCCATAGCTCTCTTGAAAAACAAAGTCTATGAAGAGACAATGAATTGGAGTAAAGATCCATAGCTCTCTTAACAAACACATCATATCAAGAGACAAGAGCAGGGTTTCGTAAGTAAATAGAATGAGGCTCACTTTTATAGAAGTGTGGAAGAGCAATACTCCAAAGCTTTGAGGAGTTTCTGAAATACTTGGACCTTTATTTATGTACTTATTTTCAAACAGGTTTATGTTTTTACTTGTCTTAGTGCAACTAGTGTAAAAATTCATGGTAGTGATAAAAGTAGCATTAGAGGCAATCAATGCAAGACGTCACTTGCATATCCGACACTCCTGGAAAAATAGGCTAAGCAATCTTATGAAGCCACAACAATCTTATGAATCTACAACATCATTTCACAGTTTTTCTTTCTACAAAGAAAAGAGTAAATGTCTATGCTCTAATTTGTTAAAAGCTCTCTCTCTCTCTCTCTCTCTCTCTCTCTCTCTCTCTCTCACACACACACACACAGTGAAAAAAACTCTGTATGTACATACTGCGATAACCCAACTCGACGATTATGTCGTCTTCTCTCCTTCCAAGGAGGAACCCTAGAATCAAAACCAAGGGCATTTTCAAAAGAATCCAGAACGGGATCCAAAACTTTCTAAAGCTCATAACCTGGAAACCTGGCATCCTCAGGTTTTACCATATCGAACCAGAGGCAAGAAGTACCTGCCAAGCCCTCCAACAGAGAATAGGGATGATCTCCCCCATGCATTTTACCAGATGATATCAAGTTGAGTCCATGTTCATAGAGAAAGTTGGAAAAAGACTTTGCTCGATGCAAATGTCGTTTATCACCTGTAAGCCTGTGCAAAGCTAGAAAGGTGTATGTATTTCCACTGATACCATGGCAAAGACCGAGTTTTCGAAGCAACCCACGTCTCCAAACTACTTCCCCTGCATTCACTGCAGCTTCTTTGAATTCAACATCTAAAGGGAACACCTGGCAATTACAGGAACCGATATATGAGCGCCCCCCTTAATGAGGTAACAGCAACTGATAAAAACACCACCAGAGGGGAAGGAGGGGAGAATGAAAAGCATACCTGTGCAGCTTTGCACAAAGTCATTCCAAATCCTGCAGCCCCATGACACCACTGCACTAGTCTGTCCTTTGCATTCCCCTCACTAGAGGGATAATTTCCAGTATGAAAACGGTTTCTTATCATATAGCGAAGAGTTCCTTTGACGTCTTCTGCATCTTCTTTCCTGAGTGGAAAATGCATGAGTACATGCATAATTCCTGCCAACCCATGTGCCGCCCCCCAATACCTTGTGCCATCCCATTGATACATGAGAGGACAAGACGTATGATGAGATGCACCTGCTCTCCCTGCTGCGAGTATTGCATCTACAATAGGTCCCTGCACAGTTTAATTCTGTTAAATTGCTATTTTTGTACAAGTAACAGCCAAGGCATAGCCTATGATTCTAACGGAATTCCACATCTCATGTGACAAGGGTGTTCTGACAAAGATAATTACTGTTGTACTCCAAGAAATTGTCTCATCCCCGATGTATTTATTTAAGAACAAACAAGCCCATAGGAAGCCTGCTCGTCCATAAAGTAGTTCATACGGCATGCCAAAGCCACCTTCTGCGGGACCCACAGCAAGTGCTCTGTCATTTGCAATCTGTCCCAAACACGAGCAAAATGTCAATCGCCTCCTGAAGTCCTCAATTCACAGTGGTCTACCCTAGATGCACTGAACAGAGGAAGTAATAACGAATTGTAAGCGATCTGGGGAAGGCTACTTAAATTTGAATACAAAGAGATCATCCCGCATTTTATAGAACGATAGATACCTCATTAAAGAGGTCTAAATAATAATGCATCCGTTGTTTCTCTCCTGCACATTTGGCAGCTGCAGCTCCCAAAGCGTATATACCAGCTTGTCCACAAATAAATGTCACGTGCCTGTAACAGAAGCAATTTTCAAGCATGTTCAGATAACTTTGCCACTTACACACAAGAAGACGACCATCCTGAGTCTTCAATTGGGTTATGAGCAAGCGACGTCTACACACACATCACCAACACATGAGGTGATGAAAGATAGCTCACTTCTTCAAAGACACTGCTGAAGCTGCACAGCTGTCTGTTATTTCCAAGCACAATGCCAAATCCTCCGTGGTTCCTCCAAACTCGTAACTCCGGAAGCATAAAAATGCAGTCCCAAGCATCCCTGTATACAATGTAGGATCCTGCACTCGAACCCCTCTTCTTGACCATGTAGCTTGTACAACCTACACAAGTACTTGCAAACGTTAAGTATAGTGGAGGAAGTATACATGTACACTGACTGACTCACATATCAATCCCGTGAATAACACACAGACAACCACTGCAAAGAAGTTCATTCTCTCCACCATCGGCACAATTGATTGGGCCAATCAAAATAGCATTCATGTGCCAGAGGAATAAAAACAGCACTAAAATGCCATGGAGAGCTCCGTAGAACTGAGGGCTAATATGCCGTGTCTGACCTCCACGTAAAATCAAGGCATTGCCCATCAACAAATGGATGAGGATCCATAAGATTCACAAGCCTTTAAAAAGGTAGATTACGTGCCTCTGGAGTGCATCTGCACTTCGTTAAAATGTGGACATTTGCCTCGCTGTATGTTTACGACATGATACGGGCGATTGTGATTTTATTTCAAAATTCTAATGGTGTCTGTGATTAAAAATACACTGAAAACAGTCAAGACTAGGATTGCAATCATATGACAAACTATAGGACTCTCACAAGCAGCGTTGAATTCAAAATACAAGCAAGATTTACTACCATGTAATCGTCTCTTATGCAAGAGATTGGAATATTATACAGGATGTCTGCTGCCTCTTGCCGTAAGGTTGCTAAGGTTTCTGTACTATCAAAACATTAAGTGATATTAATGTGTGTTGATTGACGAATGGTTGGAGGGCACGTTGGAAGTCTAGCAGTGATATTGGGACACAGGGTTTGTCTCCTGCGTGGACGTAAGTAAAATCAAGGGTAGTACCATTTCAATGATTCGCAAAGCCACCAACATGATCACAACTTTTGAATGAGAGCAGGAAAAACACTTAGTTCTTGGTTTGCCTCGCCAACTATGAAAGATAAAGCAAGAAATTGTTGTACGCACTACGCGACAACTTAAGAAACCGTTGTGCCGTACGACGTCTCATAAATCAGATGCTCTGTGGCCGCGCTTCCAAGAATCGTTGTTAGAATTTTTATCAAACCAAATGTTAAGATCATCTAGGAAAACAAGACATTTCCCATCCGTAGATCTTACAAAAAGGAACCGCCGTACAGAAACAGTAACTGATGTCGCAGGCAAATATTCTACAGAAACATGCTTGTGGCAACAAGCAGTTTGCCAAATTGCGATCAGACGGCCAAGACAATATAAGGCCTTGCCAGAGATCTGCCCGGTGAACGGAAAAGTTTCAGGTGCCTGACAACAATTTCGGCTCAGCATCTGTAAACTACGTTCGTCGCACCCTTCAGGCAAATGTTCGAGAGCGCCCTTGCAGAAAATTAAAAGTTTAAACTTCGCAAATGCAGGAGCAACCGCTAAGCGCTTCGTAAAAAGGCCACAATGAGATTCTTGGCAAACGAAAAACACCCAGGTACAGCAACGTTCAAACCAGAAAACGGTTTACGTACGCTCTCCTCGGCCGTACACCTAGAGGCAAGGAGAAGCGAGGGGTCGCACAGGGGTACCTCATTTTTCAAGCTGATGGCGGCTGCGAGGAGGCTACGGGGGTCAGGGAAGGGCGAGTTCCGAAGGGGTGCGGGGCGGCTGAAAGAGAGGGAATCGAAGGAGAGGGAGGGGGGGGGGAGGTGATCGAGGGGGAGATCATCGGGGGAGAAGAAGTCAGGGAGATGGTTTTCGAAGAAGCGGTCGGGCATATTGGAAGGGAAGGTGGCGATGGGAGGGAGGGAGGAGGGGAGCTAGCAAGGGCGAGGCAGAGGCATGGCGAAAACACAAGGAACACGGGCTATGGAGGCTATGCAGGGAGACAGGGAAGGCTTTGGAGACGGGTACAACGCCAGAAGACACAGAGGAGGCTGGAAATGCTCATCCAGAAGGAGAGAGAAAACTATATCTCCTTGGCAATCCCCTCCACGTCATCCACCACGTGCCCCGTCTCCCCTCGCACATCTTTCCACGTCATCCGTCTCTGCCCTCCTTTCTAGCCTTTCTCGCCACGTCATCCACCCACGCTGCCGGGCCGACACTGGTACGGCCTTATGCCCCCAGGCCTATATAGTTACACACCCGATTCTGAATTTTCAACCTATCATTTAAGGAATTAGCCTGCGTACCGACTAATTTATCTTTTCTGCACTCAACCGCCCTCACATGGGTAACGTCACACATTAAAAGCAGGCGACGATGATCTCTCTTCACTTGAGCAAGCTGCTCCAATTTCATTATTCTCAAAGGTATGTAAGGAGAGAGAGAGAGAGAGAGAGAGAGAGAGAGAGAAGCTATATTACTACAAATCTTTACTATTATAAATGGGCGACTTGGTGTGCTAGAAACAATAGAGGACAAAGGCTATATGCTGGGTGTGAGGGCAAGAGAGAGTAAATTCTAGTAGTTATGTAGCCCCTATTATGAGGTAGTCAGCTATTAATGAACCACAATGAAGCGATGCCATCAAGTCAAAGTCTCCTCCTCTGATCAAGTCAAGCCTCTCATGTGACACCAATAAACAATGCCCTTTCTAGTTTCCTTTTAAAACACATTGAACAGTAGTAGTAGTAGTCACTCAATCGTCCACTAGTTGGTTTGAGTTCTGCTATCAACCACGCATTTCAAAAAACTAACCACTTCACATTTCAACCCAAATGTTAGCCAAAGTGATTTTAGCCACCCACTTCCATATATATGAAGGTTTCCATTGTCAAAATTCATTCCAAGACTTTCTTCACATAGAGCATTGCAAGATATTTTGTATCAATTCGAAGATATTATCATGCCTTAGTAACTTTTTGTTATCATTGATTTTGATGGGAAGCCCATTTGATTGGCCTTGGCATAAAGTGAGGTGCTTTCATCACAAGGCTAGTGTGGACACTTTTAAGATATCCGGTAGCATATGTGCCTGGCAAAGATCTTTTGCCTCCACTCAAGGAGGCATATTACGCGAATGTATGAGAATACACTAGGACATCACAAATGCTATGAATCATACATGCAATTTCCAAATTTCAAAAATAGTTTTTTTCAACATTCATTTGTCCAATTACTAAGGGGACATTTCGTAAAGAGCTTGGACAACACAAAAAACATGGTCCTTTTAACATTGGTGATAATGTTTTGAAAGGGCCAGATTGCCATGGAAGATTGACATTAATAATCCCCTTGAGGGCCACATTGCCATGGATGATTAACCTAGCTTTATAACTAAGTTTTTTTTAAAGATATGAGGATGGTCTGTTTTGCAATTGAATACTCCATACATTTTTACAAACGTCACCTAGCATGCCTAAATTGCCAGTCTAAGTGGAAAATTTTGATTTTGAGATTCACATTAATCAAGAAAAACAAGGGAATGATATGAGAGGCTGTAAAATTTGGGTAAGAGGACCCTTGCCATGTCATGAATTTTGAAAAAAATGCCACAAGGATTTTTGAGACAATCCAGTGATTTTGAGACACTCCAAACTGAGATTGTGATCAAATTGATATCTTTCAATGGGTTTGCATATCAGATTTACAATCTTTTTTTTTCAATGGAGGAGTTGTGGGATGTTTCGAGCTAACTCCATCCATTTGCTAGGGCCGTCCACTAGCACCGCTACTGTGTAGTGGTGGGTGTTTGCCTTCCATTCAGTAAGCAAATGGTGTCTAATTTATTTACTGATGATCTTTTGGCATTTTGCAGAGAGGATCCTAGACATGTGGAGTTGTTGAAGGGTTTGATTGCCTGCTTTTGTCAAGCTTCCACCTCTAAGTGTAGCTGGCATAAGTCTTATGCTTTAAGGACTTCGGTTGATGCTTTGCGGAGTTGGGCTGATACTATGCATGTGCATTGGGTTCATTAGATCAAGAGAAAATCAAAGTGGTGGCATGGCTTCTGCATGGGCTGGAATGCCAAGACATTGGTAATCAAGCATGTGCTCTCCTCGACTACCACTTATTTAGCTTCTATCTAGAATTTCCGCAAGTCTCAATGGCTAGAGATTGAAAAATGTTTTAGGGCTTTTCTCTAGGTAGAGAAGGGAGGTAGATGACATATACATTATATCCCTTGGGACCCCCTCAAAGCCCCAAAGCAATATGGTGGGTTGGGTCTCCCTAATACTCTTTGAAAATTGTTTCTCTATTGGGGAAATGGTTACCCAAGTTGTATACCTCATATTTGCCTTGGATTGAGGTTGTATGTTGGTTTATGGATAGTGCTAAAAGCGTGGGGGTTGGTGTCTAGAAAGACCTATTCTGGTATGAGAAACGGTTTTTAGAATTTCCTTTAAAGGTCAAAAGCTCTGACCTGGGTGCGGGACTGATTAGTGCTTGGAAGACAGTTATCAAGTGCTATGCATGGGAAAAATATGGAGGCCTGAGGGGGGATGCTTGTTTGGGGGAATCGATTTGGAGAAGTAAAACAATTACTATAAATGGACTCTCGACTGCTCTATCCAACGTTCTTTTGGCTTGTAGCCTCTATAGAAAAGGTATTAGGTATTGCTTTCAAATTTGGATGTGCACTAGAGTTCTTTGGCCCATTGGCGATATTTGCAGTATACTCCTTTTCTTTGACTATTCAAGAGATTACTTTCCTTTACCAAATTTTGTGTGGTATGTCTGAAGACTCTGGCCAACCAATGCATGTCTTGCCACCATGGAGATGTGACTGAAGCAATGGTTTATAGGCAAGATGCCTCCAACCTTAAAGATCTTTACTAGATGCATATATAGAAGCTTGCATACGGGAGGGGCTAGCTTCCTTGAGTTAAACAAAAGTTTGGATATGCGCCAGCAGAGCACTCATGAAGGATGCTCCAATGGGTCCAAGATTGCATAAGAGGAAATTGCATCCATTGGATGAAATATCCAAGAAAAGCGGTCACTAGAAGCATCAAGTTAGAGCTTGTAGGAGTGTTTCAAACTTCATGTCTATCCATGATAAAAACTCTGGTGCTGTGGGTGAAGTGTTTATGAAAAAAATGTTGGAGTCTGTTATACAACATCCAAAATTCAAAAGTCTAAAATCAAATATAAAATCAAATTTGTGTAGCATTTTAATGCAACTAGTGCACAGGGAGTTTTTGATACTATAGGGATAAGTACAAGGGCATATCGGCTCATATTTAAGATCTTAAAAACAACATGTCTTTTTGTGGGAACAAAAGTTAAAGCCCCACTTCCTAAACCGACTAATGTTGATAAGGCCAAGCATGCACTCAATTTGGGCGTACTTGATTTAGTTGGTGAGCCCCAGCATGTATGTAGTACACTAACTTTGAAAGCAAAGGCTGGAGAGTCTAAAAAATTGGAATTGACAGTTAACAACAACTTTGTGATGGATGTTATGGTCAATTGAAGATCATACTAAAGCTTGATGAAAGTGAGGTGGTCAAAGGTAAAAAATTAGAAAGAGTTAGTTTGACAATGATGAATAGAATACTGGACCTTCAAGTTGAGATTGATGATGCAAGACAGTTTAGTGTACAATCAAAACAGGAGATTTGGTGGTTGGTTGCATTCGAGGTACAATGGAAATTTGAATTTTAACGTGGTGATGTAAAAAGACTTAGAATATTTTGAAATAGGATGTGAGTTGTTTTTGCAAATGTCGAAAGAGTCACATTCAATTTTGAAGTGGTTTTTTTATCAAAGTGATATCCCAAGTGTGATCAAAGGTCATAACAATGGTGAGCTGCTTGAAGTTGAGGACTATGTATCCTACTGTGTAGAATGGCATCTAGATGCTGACCTCAAGACTATTAAATGTATGCTTATTGAGGAACATGGAGCAAATACAAGCCATCCTTTTCTGCTATGCATGCAAACGAGAGTACCTACAAAGGGTGGTAAAACAAATAAAAAGAAATGGGCTTTTGAACTTGCAGAGATAGATTAAACTAAGGCTCCAGATAGGGATGTACCAGGGAAAGATCCGTCATCATGGAGCCCAATTCTTGAAATTCCTCTTGAGAGAGTACACATTTATGAGCCTCATGCTATTGTGAGAATAATTAAAAAGTTGGTGCATCTGTACATCATTGATGCATATAACTTGAAGCCCCAACAAGAGAGTGAGAGGATGATTGCAAGAATTGAAAAGGTTCTTTCAGATATGGGACTACACTTTGGGCAAGTAAAGATTACAAAATATGAGAAAAGGTTTAGCAATGTTCCTTGTAAGCCAAGCTTTGGTGGTGTCAAGGATTTAAAATTCCTTCTGCAAAGAAGAAGAATGACAAGCTCAAATGCACTAATGAGTTTGATACATGGAGAAAGTTACACAACGCCTATTGTGAATGAGGGGGGAAGAGACAAAAAAGATTGGAAAAGGCTGGAGTGTGGCTAGCTCTTGATAGCTTGGTACCTTTACTGCAAAAGAAAAGGCTTAAAGATGATGCTGCACAATGCTTCATCCAATGATGTGAATGACTTTAGCTAGAATACAGAGATTGCTTGGTGAAAGAATCAGTTTCGCACAGTACATGGTAATCTCTAACTTGGACATTGAGATGTGCATATTGAACGGTCCTATACTTAGTAATTTGTTTTTCTACTCGGCAACACATTTTATACGCTCATGTACCATACGTGGCATGGAATTATGGAAGCATCAGAGTGTGGTCCACTCAGGGCATGGAAAGATCGTATCAGAGTGTGGTCCACTCAGGGCATGGAAAGATCGCATTGGCAAGCACGTTGTGCATATAACCGAGTGACCCAACATGGGGGTGGTAGAACTAAGTCAAGTCTCAAACTCTCTTCCTAGAAACTGCTTTGTCTGCGAGATCTTTTCTTCATGGTTTCCTGTTATGACAAGGTCGTCCACATAAAGGACCACGATCATACACCTACCTCCTTCTCTGTAGATATACAAATTTGCATCAGATGGGCTCCTCCTGAACCCGCTTTGCAGAAAGTAGGCATCAATCCACTGGTACCACGCTTGTGGGGCCTGTTTCAGCCCGTAAAGTGCCTTCTTCAGTTTACAGACTTTACCTTCTGAACCGAGGATCACAAAACCTGGTGGTTGTTCCACGTATACCTCCTCCTCCAATAAATGCGGCTGTTCTGAGAAGACCAGATCACAGACTTTGGTTTGCCATTGTCTTCTTTCGGGTAAGTTGTCTTCTATTCTTTTCTCACCTCACCAGCTAACTTCTCTAGTGAAGGTTGGATTAGCAAGTTTGATCCACAACGTGATTGGTGCCGCCCCAAGCTCTTTGATGTAATCTTCTTGAAGGAGTATCTACGGGCACCTCCATGTCTCAGAACCCATCCCAAGTTCTATGCAGTTCCATGGCGTAAAAAATGGGAAGCCAACATACACACTTTGGCTAAAGATTGAAATTGTCAAAGGTTTTCAAAGAAAAAGTTTGCCAATAAAGGGCAAATAATTCCTTGAGCCATGATAAAGCACAATGTGTGATGTCAAATGAAATGTTAGAGGGAGATTGTGAGTGGCACAGGATTGAATGCATTCATGGCACATGCAAGCATTGACCACTACATTGGTTCTTGGAGTTACAGCTCTGTTATCTATTTTTATGTATTACAGGAGGAGGTCTATGATGACCAGCATGTTGGCAAACAAACAAAAGGAGATCTATGAAAGCCACCACGCTGGTTCTTTGAGTTATATATTTGTGTACCAAGGAAAATGACATTGCATAGTGATTCCATGAGTGCTATTCAGCTAGCACAAAATTTGATTTTTCATGCAAAGACCAAACACATTGAGGTTAGGTATCATTTCATCAGGGAGGTACTTGAGGACAAGCGCATAGAGCTTGTCTTGCAAGGTTCATAAAGATGATAACCCTGCAGATATGCTGACGAAGAGTCAACTAGTCAACGGTTGAGTATTATCATGTATTGATGGGCATTGGATAGTATGTCCAGTGGTTGTTCTTCCTTAAAGGCACATTGGCCTTTAAGTGGGAGGTTAAAGGCCACTATACCTTAACCCCAGTTATGTACAATACTCAAACACACACACAGGTATATATATATATATATGGATGACATAAAAGATTAGGGTGTTTTACACCCACCAAAACTTGTGTGGCTCTCTTCTAGCTCTCCCTCTCTCTCACCCTTTTCCATTCCGCTTCCGTTGAGAGCACTCTCATGTGGCACTTTGAGAGATTAAAATTTTTTAAAAATCTATTGATTTTCTCATCTCGACGGCAAGCTTCATGAGGGTACTATGCGAGGTCATGCAAGACCTCAACGATAGTCTCATTTCTTGGTATTACATGCATGGAATCGTGGAGGCTCCATGGCGTATTTCCAAAGATGCCTTGCTTGCCTTTTAGCATGTAGCTAAGGCCTACCTGGTAGACCTCATGGATGACACGCATCTGGCTGTAATCCATAGGAAAAGGGTCATTGTGACTACAAAGGATATGTAGTTCATTGTGCATCTTAGGAAGCCCAAGGGCATCTAGGTTTTTTGTATATACACCTTGGGCGATAGTTAGGGTTCAGGTGGTGTACTCTGCCTTTAGGCATCACTTTTGTATCATCCTCTTTTGGATATAATAAAGTGTCCTTTTTTGCATCATCTTTATATTTGCAATCTCAAATTTATATTCATTGTATTTACAATCTACAATTTACTTACATGCAATTTGAAAAATAAACAAGATTTTTCCTTTGTGTTTGCAATCTCAATTTACTTACATGCAAAATGAAATAATATTCCGCAAATCTCAATGGAACATGCAAAAGGAAACAATATTCAGCCAAAAATAAGAAAATAAATTGAAAATTGTATTCTTTATTAACTCAGAGGAGTATTACAAAGAACATCCACTTTAGGGCACATGTAACTCTAGGCTACGCTTCTTGTTGCTTGGTTCAGCTCCCCTTTTAGCTTGCCAGAGAAGAGAGAGGGTTGAACATATTATTTAATTCATTTAAATATAAATTCAAAAACATAAAACATAAGATAACATAAAAATGTATTTAAAAAAATTAACAATTAAATTATTAGTTAGTATATATATTAAAAGGCATATGTGATTTAAATTAAAACTTTACTTTAAATCAATATATCTTTTAATAGATAAAAACTAATTCATTTTAATTTTTATTCATATAGTTAAAATTTAAATTTGAAATTGAACTTGATTTAAAAATATAAACTAATTTTCACTTTCTCAAAAAATTAATCTAAATCAATTAAGCAAATTAACTAATTTTTATATAATTAAAAAATTAAATGATAATTTATCTTTTTATATATTTAAAAAATTAAATGAATTAATTTATCATCATGACGACTACAGCCACCAAGGGAAAAGGGAGAGGCGGCTACAACCCCTCTCCCTTACCCCCTACGGCCATGACCATTGATGGGTAAGGGAGAGGGGAAATTAATTCCCCCTTCCTTACCCCTTCGTGGCCACAGCCGCCAGTGGGTAAGAGAGGGTGGATAATCCCCCAAATTAGGGGTTGCCTTATCCCCTTCCCTCCTTCATTCTCTTCCCTCCATCCTCCATATCCTTCCTCTATTCCTCATCCCTTTCCTTTCTTTTGTTGATTCCACATCATGTTGTTGATGGAAGGAAGAGCGAAAGGAAGAGGAGCAGATGACAGAAGGAAGGTAGAGGAAACGAAGCGGGTGGAAAAGCTAGAGGAGAAGAAAGATATGGGTAGGGAAGGAGTAGTTGTGAGGTGGGGAGACATGAAGAGGTAGACTTGTGAGAGAGAATGGGAGAGTTAGAAGCTTACCAAGAAGAGTTAAAAGGAGAGAAGAAGGGAAGAAGAAATATAAAGGGAGAATGGGAGAGTCAGAAGCTTACCAAGAAGAGTTAAAAGGAGAGAAGAAGGGAAGAGGAAAGATAAAGGCAGTGTGGAGAGATTCAAATTTGAAAAGGGGAGTACAGGGGATTCAAATCTGAATTTAAAAAAGGAGGGAGTGTGGAAGATTCAAATTTAAAATAAGAAAATAGAAGTGCAGAAGATTCAAATTTAAATTAAAAAAAGAGAAGTGCAAACATTCTCTTAAACATTCTCCTAAATGTTCCTTCACTTTATGACATTCTCATGACATTGCTTCCTTCCTTCACGACACGTGACATTCTCTTCCATGACATCCTTCCTTGCTTCACAACAGTCCTTCCTTGCTTCATGACATTCTTTTCCTAGTACGTTGGTAAGTTCTACCACTTTTGTCTACTTTTTCCGACACTCTTTGTTCTCCTTTGTTGTACTTTCCTCTCTCTCTCTCTCTCTCTCTCTCTCTCCTTTCATCATAGCTCATTTGTACCAGGTTTTTCATAGTCTCATAGACCCATCGGTCTTTCGAAGACTTTAATAAACTTTCTTTCTTTCTTTCTTTCTTTCTTTCTTTCTCACACTGTCATTCCATTGTTGCTCCATTCATTTCCTCCTATTCCAACTCTACATTCTAGTCCCACGCTTCATTCTATTCCCTCCATAACTTAAATTTTCATACTTGGCTAAAAGTTTGGTAGATAGGACATAGAATCACTCTCCCTAGTCTTCCTTGCTCTCCTTGCTTCTCCTTTCTCTCCTTGCTCCAATTGATTGAGGGAAGAATAAATGAAGGGAAGGAGACCTTTTTATACTTTTACAGGACAAATTAGGATTTGCCTTCTCCCTCTTCCTTGTGCTTTTCTATTCATTTCCTTTCTCTCTTGTCTTTCCATTTGATTTATAGATTACCTAATAACTGCAAAATTATCTCCATACAATTTATAAATAGGCTTCACAAAAAGCCTACTAAGCACAATTATTCCTGATAGCCTTTTATCCATTGAGTCATGCCTTTTTGAACACATTGGAAATTGTGCCTATTTTACTAGCAAATTAGATGAAGGGTTGCCATAAAACCACCACGAGCATGTAAAAAGCACATCAATTACACCCTTAGATCCATTTTCAAATTCTATGAACCTTTTGATTAGTGACAAGTGTCCCCACCTCCTTATCGCTTCTGATGGTCATTCGTCTTTTCAAATTCTACAAACCATTCGATGGGTGACAAGTGTCATGCTGCCTCCCTGTTGCTTTTGAGAATCAATTGTCGTGTCATGACGACAATTATGTGGCCCTAGTTTCCTCTCGAGAATCCGCTTCCAAATATGATTCTCTACTTCTTTTGACTCATTGTCTTTATCCTTCTATCTAGCCTCCCCCCACAGTGTCTATTAACTAGTCTTTTCAAATTCTTTGAACCACTTGATGGGTGATAAGTATCACATCGTCCCCCCATCAATTTTGATGGACAGTCATCATGTGGCCCCAGTCTCCTCTCAAGAATCCTCTTCCGGAGGAGATGATTCTCAACTTCTTTCGACTCGTTGCCTTTTATCCTTCTTTCTAGATAATGTTTTTATAAATATTCACATGGCCCTTCTTTCCTTCCCTCCACTCAGGGCACTTGCATTGAGGTGCCCATTGAGATGCCTTTTAAAGGTTTCCCATGGTGAGTTGGGCATGGATGTAACATTATTGAAATAAAATAATGCTGGACCTATAATCTTTATACCATCATGTATCACCCTAAAACCTATACTATGGAATTTAAATTGTAGATCCTATTAGCTAAATTTGAATCCATTATTGGGAACCCCTATTTATTAATAAGATCCTCATGAATTTATATCACCATAAAACTTAAATAAAATAAATTAATTTAATAAAAAGTAAAATAAAAGAGAGTAATTTAATAAAAAGTTATAACTCATAGGTAGATTATTGATAAGAGTCTAATGTTCTTTATAACTGTTGTTATATCTTACTTGCAAAGGAGACGGCTATAGATTTAGTCCTAGGATGGAGGTGATATTATGTTGCAAAAGAGAAACAATTGCATTTGCTACAATCCATGATGATAGTAATCCAAATTCTCTTTGTAGTGTACTTTAAAAGACTTGGCAAAGATAAGGCGGTAGTTATTGTATCAAAGTGCACAGATTTATTTGGTATTTGACTTTTATTGTCATAAGATCAAGGATTGAATACAAACTGACAAATAAATCTGACAGGGAGAAGTGCACAGATACAAACGAGGATGTACAAAAGAAACAAAAACAGACACACATATGCATAAAGAGAAAGCGAGTCTAGGTAGATCTACAAAAGCAAAGAAAGAAATAAGAGTAATGAATGAAGATGTTATGCTAAAAGCAATGCGACTTACATGTGTAAGCGTAGATGCATGTGCTCCATTAACTTACATGACATCAAGGGGTGTAGAAAATAGGTGTGGTAAAGGAGAGGGAGCAAAAGAAATGAATACCTACTCATGAACTCCTTGGCTTTCTTCTAAATGACACAAAAAGGCCAAAGCCTCTTACAAATGGAAAAAGTATTTGCAATAATGCATATTGCCTTATTATAGGATTATCACATGGCACGTATTGGGATTTGGCTAATAAAGAAAAGGATGGAGTAAAATTTAGCATTCATGGTGGTAACACAGGAAGGTCCAAAACAAGAGCCTCAACTATTGTGGGAACAAAAATTTGGAAGACTACATTTATGACAATGCTTTACCTCAAGCCCATCTATTTGAAATGCATCTTTAGATAGGCTTGATTAGAAAAGAAGTATTTAACTTTGTTGGAGAAACACAAAGGCAAAGAGGACATGCTTTGACATCTTTTGATACTTTGTATACTCTTTAGAAGAAGAGCTTTGGACATGTTAAAATCCCACAGAGGCAAAAATGTCAAAGTGCAATGTTTGTGATGATCTACAGTGAGCACTTGAGAGTGCAACATCTCCAGAACAAAGAGAATCATACAAAAATGGTGACAATTTCATCATGGATTTGTTTGGCATTCTAGACTAAAATATGCATTTTAGAAGGAGTAGGCTATTTATCATCCCAATGAGTACATGTACGTTATTGTAGATGGTATGGATCAAAATACAACAACATTACTAATGACTATTAACTAATTATTCTACTGCATGTAAGCAAACTATAAGCAACACAAAATCGTTATCACATGGAATGGAACATGAAGTAGAAGAAGAATGATCGACACTTATTCCATTACTATCTCCTCAATTCTACTGAGCTTGTTGGAGCTTCATTACAACACATGCACTCAGCTCTACAACCATACATAGACTAAGGCACCGAGACATGGAAGATAAAAGAGACCATCACAGAAGATGCCACACTCATCACGATCGGCTTCTAGGGCATAACATGCGCACCAACTTCAGAGATGACTACGCCAACAGTAACCCATGATCATATCAAAGAACAATCTTCTAAACAAGCTCTCCAAGTACTCCATGCAGCCCGCCATGCATGCTCCATGTGGAGTATCTCTACCAACCTCCCTTGTCTCCACCATGTCCTCAACCCGACCTCGAGTTTGCCTAGTACACCAATGCCCCCCTCAAACTGAAGAGAGTTTGTACACAATCTGCTAGAAGAAGAGTGCTTCTCTAACACATCAAGTAGAGAGCACTAGCTAAACCTTCAATGCATTTCTTCCACAAAGCAAGAAGAAGAAACCAGATTTTCTTCTCATGTCACTGATGAACTAACAATCTATATAGGTGCTTTTGAACGTATGACACTTTCGGTATTATTTTCATGAAAACAAAAACTAATCTACTAGTCAATCACATGCAAACACTATGAAGTCAAAATGCCCACCCTTCATCGTCGGTGGTGTTTGCCATGCAGAATAGCCTCCTCGATTATGTGTGCATTCTCCTTGTTCCTCTGAGTCATCTCATCACACTTCTTGAAGCAGTATTCTCCCTTATGTCCTTGTTTACCATAGTAGGCACACTTTTGATTGCCTTTCTTACCCATTGTCATAGATGCTTGACTTGTGTACACATGCTCTTCACCAATAGTTGATACCATTCGTTGTTCTTCATCCAAGAGTGTGGTGGTCATTTTATTCAGACTAATTTCACTTGTATTATTCACCTTCAGAATTTTCATAGTATCATCACATAGGAAGAAGGAAGTCTTGAGAGCAATATGGCCTTCATATCATCATCCTCCACTCAAATGCTGAGATCTACCAATTGCAATTGAATGCATATGATTTAGATGTTCTCCAATCGTCTAGTCATCATGCATTTTGAGGCTGAATAGTTATTGCTTGAGTAGGATCTTGGAGTTTCTGAGCCTAGAACCAAATAGAGTCTCAATCATCATCCAATTCTCGCATGTTGTCTTGCTGAAGTCAAGATGGTGACTAAATTTTCCACCAAGTGCTCGCCCTAGAATACCAAGAGTTTTCTCCTTCCTCTCCTCCCATCGATCCACCAATTTGAGGAGTTGTGTGCCTTTTTCTCGATTGGCTTCTTCTTTGAACCTGAGGCAATTTACCAAAAACCCTTCTCCATTAGATATAGACAAAGCATGAGCTACCAAATAGGAAAATTTGTTCCATTGAAGGATATTGACTTGATAGTAGTTTTGATTTGCTTTCCATTTCATCGACCTAGGCTCTAATACCACTGATAGTCCTATAAATTAATTATTCTACTGTATGTAAGCAAATTGTAAGCAACATGAAATTGTTATCACATGGAATGGAACATGAAGTAGAAGAAGAATGATTGACACTTATTCCATTACTATCTCCTCATCTCTACTGAGCTTGTTGGAGCTTCATTACAACACTTGCACTCAACTACAATCATACATAGACTCAGGCACCAAGCCGTGCAAGATAAAAGAGACTGTCGTAGAAGATGCCACACTCATCACATGATCAGCTTCCAGGGCATAACATGCACACCAAATTTAGACATGATTACGCCAACAGCAACCTGTGACCATGGCTTCTAAATGTTCTCTCCAAGTACTCCATGCAACCCACTATGCATGCTCCATGTGGAGTATCTCTACCAACCTCCCTTGTCTCCACCATGTACTCAACTCAACCTTGAGTTTGCCTAGTTCATCAACAATTACGTGATTCGTTAACACTCCACCTAAGCTACAAGAAAAGTACTTTTGGAAGACACATTTATGTGGAGTTTTAGTGCATGGATTTAATATTTTTGCAGACATATGGATTGATTCCCAATGAGGCCACCTACTAGAAATTTTGAGAATACAAGAAGACAATTGTAGACAAGGGAATAAGAATGAAATCTTGTTTGCATTTTTCTCAATGCTAATTGCTCATCAAATCTTCACTAATATTGAAGTTGGATTTTTGTTGGTTGGGCATACACATGAGGATATCGATCAAGTTTTCAGCATAGTCTCAAGAGAGCTAAAACACAAGGATATGGAGACGATGGATGACTTGATAAGAAAATGTGGGAGGAAAGTTGGTGGTTACAAGGAAGGTATAGAATGCTCCATGGTCAAAAGAGTGTATGAATGGAAGAGATTTATTATACCTTTCATACAAAAGTGTGGTGATGCCATGACAGGTCATGGCGGTCCACAATACTCACTTTTTCTTAAAGGATGAAAAACTAGTGATGCAGTGGCAGCATTATTCTCATGATACAACATGAGAACCTAAAGAACCTTATAGTCTTATTTCAATTTCAAGCAAGGAAATGTATCCGAAATGGGCTCCTATCAAGGAATTCAGCGAGAAATCCAAGTGTGAAATAGAAGGCTTAAAGGCTTTTATTACATACAAAGAGGAAATGTTTCAAATATTTCCTGATTGGAAGCACTCTTGGAAGGAACAAACTGCTATTGTAATTAGCAAGACCTACCATTTGATAAAGGACCTTGATCAAATGTTCTCGAGGATGATGTTAAGGAAGAACGACCTTTATTTTGGCCAAATGTTGGTAACGACTTGCGCCTAGCTTGTGGACTACAGCTTAATTTACCATTTGGAAAAATTTTGCAAAAGACAGGGAGCTTGAATTGAAGAAGCCCAAGTCATCCTGACTACAAAGAAAAGGAGCTTGAAGGGAGGAACCAACCCCCCTCAGGAAAGGAGCAAGAAGGGCTAAGCCTGCACAACTAGGGAGCTCAAAGCAAGGAAAGAGAAAGTGACATGAAGGGAGGGGCCGACCCCTTGAAGGGAGGGGCCAACCCCCTGAAGGGAGGGGCCGGCCCCCTGAAGGGAGAAACCAACTTGAGCAAGGAGGGCCGAGCCTACAATTAGGAAGCTCAAAAAGGTGACCTACTCAAAGCAATATGGAACCACCGCTAAAGGGAGGAACCAACCCCCTTCAAGAAAAGGAGCAAGGAGGGATGAGTTTGCAATCAGGGAGCTAAAAAAGGCAACCTGATTTAAAGCAATGTGAAACCAAGCCCCTAAAGAAAAGAAGTCTTTGAGATGTAATCTATGTAATATGTATGTAACCTATTGAATTAATGTTCTCCAAAGTTTACTTGGGCAATATATCTATTTTAGGATAACACTTTGTAGCAATGCAATTTGTTCTAGTATAGCACTGGTTGGTTGCAGCTCCGAGGTTGGTTGTACACACTAAGATATTAACTGCCACTAGTGCAATGGTTTGCTTCTATTATTACTAGGATATTAACTTAACTGCCACCAGTGTGGTGGTTGGTTGCACTCTAGGATATTAACTGCCACCAACATGGTGGTTTTCTTTGATTATTATTATTACAAGATGAATGGCATACAATTCATTTGTTTAGGAATTTGGATTAGTTATGGGATTTCATATTTTTCAATGTAAGTGCAGTTGCTAATATATATATATATATATATGTATATATATATATGTGCAATATTAAAATATTTCCAAAGTGATTGAAGTGATGTTTTCTCAACTATGTGACTAAATAATGTCCTTTGACAAGACAAGGACCACAATGTGAGATGAAAGATTTTGATCAAACTGAGTTGCTCGCACATTATCTTTGCATATCTTTGCTAGAGTTCCAACACATTGACAGAGAAGACTACCTACCTCAGCCAAATGATGAGAGGTGGACATGTCAGGTTGTATGAAAGAAGAATGAGAAGCCTAGGCTCAATGAACTCTCTCTCTATTTAAGTAATGAATGATGAGATGTGGACATGTCAGGTCATATGAAAGTAGAATGATAAGGCTGGTCTCAATGAACCATCTATTAAAACTCCCACTAGCATGGTGGTTTGCTTCTATTATTGCAATATGAATATGAACGTCATACAATTCATTTGTTTAGGATTTAGGATTTGTTTACAACTCATTCGTTTCGGAGTTCACATAGATTCTTGTGACATCACCCCATGTATTTGTGATTCTTTGTATCGTTTCCATGTATGGAAGTCATTACTCGCACATTATCTTTGCATATCTTTGCTAGAGTTCCAACATGATGACAAAGAAAACTACCCACCTTAGTCGAATATGAGAGGTGGACATGTTAGGTTGTATCAAAGAAGAATGAGAAGGCCGGGCTCAATGACCTCTCTCCCTATTTGAGTGCAATGTAGACACAACTAGGAGACCATTCTGAAATCTAGACTCAAAACTCTATAGACCGATTCGCCTACTGCAAATCTATGGCATACCTAAAAACATTCACAATGCTCCTCTTCTATCTAAGAACACTTTTAGATAACCTCTACCCAAAAACAAACCCAAAGATGAGGGAGGGAAATAGCTACAAGGAGGACATGCTTCGCAACTAGATGTTTGATATGGAGGCAGCAGATATGATGAATATTCATTTCCATGGCTATCATTTTTCCTATTCCTTTAAGGTACAAAAGATAGTTGGTTTATTCTCAGTGTTAATAATTTGTGAGCATATACGAATTATCTCAAGTATGCTTGAGTAAACTATTAACCGATCTTATTTTAGTCAACCAAAGTAAACTCGGATGGATCTCAATTGAATACATGGCTTCTTAATACACGAGGTGGATGAAGCAATGAAATAAGAATACTATAATATCTTAAGTAGCCTGGTGGGCTAAAATATGATAGTTAAAGATAACCAGCCTAAAGGGGACTATTTTAGTATAGCACTTTGCAAACACGAATTTTAGGATAGCATGGTGGTAGTTCAAGATAAGTGGTTACCAGCATGGTGGTTTGTTGCACACTAGGATATTAACTGCCACCAGTGTTGTGGTTTGCTTCTATTATTACAAGATGAATGGCATACAATTCATTTATTTAGGATTTGTGGATTAGTTATGGGATTTAATAAAACCAGCGCAATGGTTTATTAGAATATACTAAAAACAAGCGTGGGATTTATTGTTTGGGATTTACAAAAACAATTACAAAAACAAGCACGGTGGTTAGTTTGGGATTTACTAAAGAAGTGTAGTCTCAAATACATTTTCCATTTTCTTGGATAAGTGGACTATTGTTTTCTTACAATGAAACTACATTTTCTAAGTACTATCTTAGTCATCCTCGTCCACTACTCTAAGACACCCCAAGATGTGCTCATGCATGTCTAAATCCAATTTGAAGATACTCTTATCCTTCTTTCATTGTGGCACAAGTTGCATTTGGAACTTAATAGCTCTTCCTAGATGAGAGTACACCAAAGTTTGAGGACTCTTATATAATAGTTCATAATTGTGGCCTCTCTTCGATGTTTTTTTGTACCAAAACGCTCAAACTACTACATCCCACTTCTCATAGTTTGTTCCCCAATCATCCTTAAATCTTCATCAACCTTGTGCTTAGGTTTTGTGCACTATAACCCAAAGTATGGGTCATCTTTCTCATTCTCCCCAAAGGTAGCAAGTACTGCAGAGCTATACACCTCTTCCAAATAGTCAATGAGGTCATCAAAACTCTCCCCAAACTATGGCGAGTCATTGTTTGTCACTCCATTTGAATGTAGAGGGAAAACTTGAACTCGCTCCCATGTCTTCATAGTTGTAATGTTCTCACAATTGTCATGATTCACTATGATGCATGCACTACAGAAACAAGAAAGTTTTCTTGTTTTAATTAGGTGGTTTTTGAAAAGTCCCATATGTTGTGCAAACCATGAACTCCTTTAAGTTTCTTGCAATTGTGCTGGCTTCTCCTTTGCACTTTATCCACTTTCACTTCATGGAACACTCTACGTACTACACTAATCTTAAGGATTTGTTCACTGTATGTTGAATGCGTGCCTGTGGAGAGGTTGGTTATAAGCCATGTTATAGCATCATGGGCATCATTGAGCTTTTCTTGAGGGCATGTTAATTGGTGTTTAAACAGATCTTGCTTAATAACAACACCACATCCATCATGTTCACCCTTGCCATGGCTAGACCCAGAGAAATTCCACATCATCTCTAGACCAGTTGAACCTTGAGACAAAGTAGAATCCATGGGTTGATTTAAATGAGAGGCAACACCATCTGACCACACCCAATGTTGTTTTATATTTTTTGCATGGGGATTTTATTTTTTCATCCATTCTCAATGATTTAGAAAAGCATGCTGCACAAATAAGTTGTCATGTTCCCTATCATCTGAAATGTAGAAATGGCATGTGCATTGCACTGACCTAGACTCCTATGAGTCAACAAGAAGATTGGCATCAGTTTGTAGAAGAATCGAGCAAATGACTAGATGTGATATGCTCAAGAATTTTTATCTGCTTGTTGTACCAGTGAGCACTTTGTATCTCATCTTGTTCTTGAAATGAATAATTTTTAGCAAAATCTATGACAGAGACAATGGTCTCATGGGGAAAATTGGCAAGGCACATCTTGAACTACTTATCTTACTAGTAGCTGGCTGTGAGATCATGAAGCACGTATTTTGGGATGGATTGAGCCACATGACCCATTAGCTCCCTTGGCTGAGTGCTCTTATACAATAGTAGCCATCTCTTTTTATCAGATCCTTTAACATTGACATTTTCAAATCTCCTCTATTTTAGAGAAACATGGTTGTCTTCCCTCATTTCATTTGGACATATATGAAATGTCTTCTTCTTCAACTTTAGACTACAATGCTTGCATGTGCCATGAATGCATTCAATGCGGTGCCATTCACGGTCTCCCTTTGGACAAAACCACTAGCTCCCACATAGACCTTAGACTACAAAACATGCTCTCCTTTGCAACACATGATAAGAATCCAAGTGGCCTACACACTGCGCATTCACTGGGGAGACATGGGCATCAATCCCCATGGAGCAATGCTCCAACACGAATAGATCTCAAGTCATTCATAGCTTGCTAGGCCAAGTCAGCCTATGTGTGTTTTGCAATAATAAACAAATCTTTGAGTTTCCTGATGTACCGGGGCTTACAATATTCCTCTATCCAATTCAAATGTCAAGATTCTGATTCATAAAATTGAGATACAACTCCATATGCTGACTCAACATGTGGGAATTAGTATAATGAGACCCCTTTTAAATGGAACAACAGTAGAGTGAGTCCTTCTTTTTGCACTACTTAAACAATACAAAACACAGTACAATAAAAAATTTGATCTAATTCAAGTAATTAACCTAGGGGAAACAAAACAATTTCAACCCTCAAGCTGGTTTAATATAGTCACATATAATGAATCTAAATTAAACTAATCATCTAATAATTGAGCTAATCAAGCTACCAGCAAAACAAAACAATTTTAACCACTGTGCTAGTTTAGGATAGTCACAAATTTTGAAGAAAAATTTGATGTAATGGGGTGTACCAAGGGGTACAAGGTTTGTGTGAGTTTGTGTGTCACCACATGGTGGTTGAGAGATTCATGGCTTGATTGAGAGATCAGTGGAGTGATTTGTGGATCTAGAGATGCTCTCCTTTGGGGCACATGCATTGTATCAGTTGCCCTTATAAGGGCCTCTCCTCTCTTAAATAAACTACTCTCCCTTTTCTTCATTCCATTCTCTCCTTGCTATTGTTCCATCATGTGGTATCAGAGCATGTTGACTAAGCCTTGACTTTTTGCCACGTGGTCATCCCTACCAAGTATCTTTCTCTCATCCATGGATTCTTCCCCTTTGCCCACGATTTTGCAATAGCAAATACTCAACATCTAACTAATGGATTGAGGAATCCTTCAAGTTGGAGATTGCTCATGTCTGGTGACTTTTCTAACTAGTCAGATCTCCCCAAATTGTCACCGATTTTGTGTGCCGCTTCCTCTTCTTCATGGCGGTATTTTTGCAATGCTGGTTGCATACCTAAACCATTCTCAAATTCCTCTGATAAGAGGCTAGGCGACCCCAAGGGCTACCTCTTGATGGAATTTCGTGTCTATTAGTGAAGTATTTGGGCCACACTCATCAATTTTAAAGTCAAAATTCACTGTGTAATGCTGGGTGACGTGATGCATGATTGCGCGAATCTTCTCTGGTATTCAGGCTTTCATCTATGTGAAAACCCCCATGAATGCTGCTCCTAAAGTGATGAATTTTGGCCTCCAAGATCACTGTATGAAGCTTGACCATTTTTGGCATGCTCGACTGAGTTTGATTGTGTTGACCAAGTCAAACTTCAAAATTTATTGAGGGCTTTTGTTCCCAGCATGCTCTTTGCCTTTGGAGAGCATTGATTTGACTTCTTTGACTATGACATTATACTTTGAAAGTGTTTTGGAGAAGTATTCTATATAGACTCATGTTTATAGTGACAAAGGCTTATATGATAAATGAGTATATCATGATATGCATGATGGTTTCCAATGGATATGATTGGAACAAAGGTTTCGACTACAACCATTATGCTGATTATTTGATTGAAGATGCCTTAGTTATGGTTTTAGCATCTTTCATGATGTATGAAATGAACTTGTATTTGATTAACTATACTTTGCCATACAATCATGAGCTCCTATGTAGTACAAGAGTAGACACTACCCTTGTTATACTAAGCGGTAAGACTCTCTTTACCATGAGTGCCTTATGTAAGGATACCTATAAAATTGATCAAGAAAGGCATGCATATGTCTCTAAGGCCAAGTGACTAGAAGCTACTATTGCTATTCTTTTGGAAGTTTATTTTACAAAGAAAGAATCAGTGAAGATCAAGGAACAAAGAAGCTATATCAATGATATGCCTGTGATCTCGAAAACCATGAAGACAAGGATGACTTCACCAACATTAAAGAAAGTCAAAGATGTTGCAAAGACCTCTATCAATGAGGAGACTTTCAACTAAGAGGGCATTGGGTTGTGTGTGTGGTCAATAATGGTTCTCTGCTATGGATAGTCCATCCTTAAATGATTGTTAGTCCTTTGTTTGAGGTTTTACCTTGTTGGACCCATGGGTATTTCCATACATAGTCATTGTCCAATCCTCCAGTTGTAAACCAAGAGTCCTAGGAGTGAGTCACAAGTTGGGGCCATGTGTGTTGCCACATCATGGTGGGCAGCCATGGAGCATCCCATGTACTACTACTGAGGAATGAGGTCATCAATTTGTGAGGGGGAATGAAGGACAAATTGATGTAATGGGATGTACCAAGGGGTAAAAGGTTTGTGTGAGTTCATGTGTCACCACATGGTGGTTAGTGTGACCAGGTTAGGTGGTAGAAGGTTCTATTAGGTGTGATTGAGAGATTCATGGGCTTGATTGAGAGATCAGTGGAGTGATTTGTGGATCTAGAGATGCTTCCTTTGAAGCACATGCATTGTATCAGTTGCCCTTATAAGGGCCTCTCCTCTCTTGAATAAACTACTCTCCCTTTTCTTCATTCCATTGTCTCCTTGCTGTTATTCCATCAATTTCAACTTCTGGGAGGCTACTCGGCTAGTTTAGGATAGTCACAATTTTAATGATTGGGCTAGTTTAGGACACGATCACAATTTCAACCACTAGGCTAGTTTAGGACATGTTTGGGACAGTCACAATTTCAACTACTGGTCTAGTTTAAGACAATCATAATTTCAACCACCGAGATGGTTTAAGACACTCACAATTTTCGACCAGAAGGCTAGTTTAGCCTGATGGTCTCAACCTCACATATAAGACAATAGCAAGTATATTATATTTCATTTTTGAATTTCACAATTAGGAAATAACAATATATTGCTTTTCATTTTTGAATTTCACAATTTGAATCAGTATTGATGTTTGTCTTGAATGAGCACCGGGCTAGTTTAGGACAATCACATTAAGTCCAAGCCATCTCGGTCTAGAAATTAAGTGGTATATAACCCAAATAGTAGAAAATTAACTTTAACTAATTTGAGTACTAAGAAACACTATGATTTCAACCATCAGGCTAGTCAACAACTAATATCTGCTCAACCATGCTATTTCAAGACAATCACATAATTGGTGATTAAGCTAAAGCTGCATGATGTTCCAACCACCAGGCTGGTTTATTATAAATAACAATATATTGCTGTTAATTTTTGCTCAACCATACCATCGGGCTAGTCAACAACTAATGTCTGTTCAACCCACAGTTGCATGATGTTCCAACCACTGGGTCAGTTTAGGACAATCACATTAAGTCCAAGCTCAAGTGGTTTGAAAAATGAAACAAGTAAACTATCCCAAAGCTCAATCACAAACAACCACCGGGTTGGTTAAGGCAACACTAACTGATGTATATAAAGCATGTGTTGTCATCACTCTAGCAATGACTTCCGCACTTAGGCTACTGTCTCTCCTTTTCTTGCATTATGTTGAAGCCCACAAACTTCTCGGATTGGGATGATCATGCATTACTTCTGCTCTATGTTCAACTGCTAGAGCCACATTGGTCCTTTTGATTGACAACATCTTTGACATTGTGTGCCCAAGATATTTCTCCTTTGTTTCAGGGGACACTAACATAGCTAATATTGCCCTCTTTGAAGCTAGTTGATCTAAGATATGCACCCCTTTTACTTTCTGTAGGCTATTTATCAGGTAAGAGAGCATCACCTCTTAGGGTTGTTACTCTATGAACTTTAGGGTTCATGCTAAACCTTGTGAAGACTTGAGACTAGTATTCACCTGAATGGCCTGGTGTTGCTACCTTAAATCCTCCCACTAATCTTGAGACCACAGCTCATGTTCTTCGCTTCGATGTGGCAATGATCGAATGTGTGCATCTGCAAAACTACTTTCTACTCCTACTATTCTGCAAAGGGTCTTCTTTATTCTCATTGTTTCTCCCTTTGCAAATGTTGCAAAAGTGTCTTCCATTGCCATTTCGATACCATGCCATTGCTTTCCTTGACCTACAATCTATTCTTGTGCCTTGACGAGGCTTTTCAACTTTCCCATCTGTGGCAACCTCTGTTTGCTTCTCTTGCAAGCCATGGTGAGCTGCATGTTTCCATTGATGTCATGGCCACAATTAGCCCAAATTAGATCCAGAGAAACTAGCTTGTGAGGTGGGTAAAGAATAGAAGGCAACTTACCCCAAAGAAGACAATGCCAGACCAAAAACTGTGTAAGCTCACATCGGGGTGTGTGCAGGTTATAGGGTGTTTGAAGGGCGGGGGTAGGTTGCAAGCACTTAATATTCCAAGATTCGATGGATGGGAGGTGTGAAAAGTCAAAATTTATGGAAGTAGTAGAACTATCAACCGTCAGGTTTTCCCCCTTCGATGATACACGTCAGCAGAATTGGATATCCCAGCAAGTGCAATGTGACCTATAATGCTTCAAAACACAAATAGACCAAAGGGAACACTATTGGGTTCGATGCTATGTATTATGAAATGCAATGACCTTTGGCATGATTATGATCCATATAGCAAGAAAGTGCATGGAAAAAGAAACAATTCAAATTTGTAAATAGTGTTGGATTTATGAAAAGATAGTTGCACATGCACAAATTGTACATTTTCAATTTCTTCCATTTTAGGGTGAATTTAGATACCAATATCAACAACTATTAATCTTTTAAGACCACCATGCTTTAGTCCCACTAGTTTGGATTCTAAATTTTCAATTCGTTTTGTTTTTCAACAAATCTACAAAAAAAAGTTTTGAGTGTGCCCTCAAAGTGGTGTGCATTTCCTTAACCCATACTTAATGTTCTCATTTAGGTGCGTCCTTGGGTTAAGGAGAAGCTCATGTAGTTTACTTTTGAATGATTACTTGGTTGCATGTATGTACAGAACAAAAATTTGATGTTTTTGAATAAATTGCTATTTCCTATAGTCTTTAGGATGCATGCTTCACATGAAACATAGCACTTGTAATGATCCTTATTCCATAAATTTTTTGTTTCATGTTCAAGTTTAGAATGTATACTTAACTTGAAGACAAAGTTTTCCGAATTCTATTGAGCAATGCAAAAGTTATGGGTCATGCAATATACCTATATATAGAAAATTCTGTGAACCTTAACAAAAATGGCTACACCCAAGAAAACAATGGCCCATGCCTATAAATATATCTCATGTAACAAATACTATACATTACTTGATGCCTGATTACTTAACTTTCCTTACTAACTACACATCTAAAATGGTCCTCCTTCTGAAAACCTTATCTAACATCCCATGTTGGGTATAGGAGATTGTTGAGAAATTCCTCTGCCAGTAGGTCTTGGCATACCCACATGGTCTTTGTTATGTGGATGAAGTTTGATTTGAAGAAGTAAATAAAAGCAATAGATAGAATGAATCAGCTCATAGCCACAAATTTGGAGCCAAATGTAAACATCCTTGATGAGTGAATATCATACCTCATCTTCATCCTAAATGCATCTAGAGAGAATGGATTAGGAAGAGGCCATTCTAGGCTATTAAAGCTAGGCAAAGGAAGTCGATGGAGGCTTCTATAGGCACCCCTTCTTTGAGGTACTTGGTGGCATGCATACCAAACTTTGTCAAGGAGGTAGGACTCCATCCTAAGAACATTAACTCCCAAAGTTTGAATTAAAAGCTTGAAATTTTCTCATGAAACTCTCCAAGGGTTGGGTTTTGACTTTGGTGGAAGGACATACATCTGCCTGGAAAGAAAACAATGATATGGAAGATGTGAACATGTCAACCTCCGTCCTTCTCTATCTCACACATACACACAAACACGTAGAACCCTTAATCTCTCCCTCACATCCCTCATCTGCCCCTTCTACCCTCTCTCTCTCTCCCTCATTAACCTAATTTACCATGTGTGTGTGTGTGTGTGTGTGTGCACGCATGTGCGCATGTGTAGATGACACGCATGTGCATAAACACACACACACACACACACACACACACACACATACACCTACTCTCTCTCTCTCTCTCTCTCTCTCTCTCTCTCTCTCTCAAAATAAGTTCTCCCCCCTCAACACACACATACATACACAACACGATGGATGAATGAAGTTGTCATTATGCAAAAATGACAATGTAAATGGTACATGCACTTTGAAGGAAAGAAAGCTTAGTTTGTAGGATCCAAGTTCATATCTCAAGCCATGTACACGTGATGAACCTTTACCTTGAGTCCCTTGTTGGTATTACAAAACCCAACAATGCAACCTTTCCAATGCTTAAACTCAATGAGCAATCCAAGCATCACTGCCATCCTTCAAAATGTGACCTACACTAGATTGAAGAGATGGCTTTAGTCTATGGCTTTAGTCTAGGTGAAGGGGAGTGCTTCACCATTGCAGAAATAATGTGAGCAAAGAGGAAGAGATTGAGATGAGAAGCCTGAGAAGAGGTTGAGAGGATCTTAGAGGCTGAGAGGAAGGTGTTGATTGAATGGGGGGGTTGGGGACACTTTTCCAAATAAGAAAAAAAGTTTGGGAGGTGCAAAATCCATGCAAATTTTAGGAGGCTAGTGGGACCATCCAAAAGTGAAGAGGGTGAGTAAATGCCCCAAGGAGGTGGTTAGGGCAAGAGGGAGATAAGTGGTAGGTAGTGCGGACCAAGGGAGGTCTTTCCACCAGTGGCAGTCCAATATGGAATCCTTGATTCTTTTAATGCCCAAGTATTCCCATTGGCTAGTTAGCTAATCTTGAGGTTAGAGAAAACTTAAGGATGTAATGCAAGAGGCCTTTTTGAGTCCAAAATTCCCCTAATGGTTGTCTGGGGCATCCCCAATTTTTCGACCATCTAGTGTGTTGTGAACTTAATCTCTGCTTTCATTGGTGCATCTGCTCATAAAGGTAGCTTAAATACTATAGCCACAACTTTTTCTATCAACTGATCCTCAAGGATAAATATCCCCCTAGTTGTTGTAGCTTAGCAAAATGCTCATCGGCTTGAAGATTGATTTGCCACTTCATACCACGGGCACCGAAAGTATCCTTCTAGATCCATTTTTTGGAGCCATAGATGGTTTTCAAACTCAATATCACCTAGATAAAATTTGAGATCAATAAAAGGAGATAAATCCAAAACCGTATACTGACTTACTCACTTGAGCTTTGATTCCATGACATTCTCCTCCAGCTCTGCTAGCTTCTATGCTTTTAAGCATAGATTGTGAGATGGTTCAAATGATACTCTATGTCTACCCATGGTATTTGACTTTGTTTGCACTCTAGAAGTTGCACTTGTTGTGTCTACTGCTTTGTGATGAGCCAACAGTCTTGTTGTGTAGAGAAGACCTCACATATTGAGTTGTGGACTGATAAAAGCGACTCCTCACAAAAGGTAATTGAGCTCAAGGACAAGGATGCTCTTGAAATGAATACTAGAATCAAACACTTGTAGTTCAAGCCAGGTCCTCTAACTGACACACACGTGCGATCTGTCAATCCAACTGATTACAAGATGTTGTCACTATCATACTATATCCAAACATGGCCCCCGACTAGAACCTTCTGGGTCATCGATTTTTTAAAAACTATAAAAGGCTTCATGAGGAATCTACTCACTAGTGTGCCATGCAAGTCTGCAATTTGGAACATTCTTTGTTTTAGGTCCTCCACAATATGGTATAGTCCTTGATATCATAGCTTTAGCTTGCCTAGAAACCTCCCTAACATGGATTTGTATACTAAAACCAAATCATCTGCCTTTAAAATATTTAATTTCATATTACAATTCACCCATGCCCTTCTTTGCTCTTGAATGACTTGCACCGTATATTGACTTTGAATCTGGTGTTCATCCAATCCAAGCAATGTTTCTTGACAAAATTCAATCAACTATTCTAGGCTCATCTTCTGAGCTGCAATTTGCAAACATGATGATATCAATTCCATCGGTACTATAGCCTCCAAGTCATAAACCAATCGGAATAGTGTCATTCTAGCAAAGTGACGTTAAAAGTTGTTATGTATGCCCACAATGCTAAATCTAATTTTGTATTCCAATATTTCATGTTCTCGATACACTCATCTTCAAAATTTGATTTATTATCTTGTTGCTACTCTCTGCCTCTATGTTTCCTTGTGGAGGATATGTTGTAGCCATCTTATGAGCCACCATGTGCACATCAGTCAATTGCTTCATTGTATAATTCAAAAATGAGTCCCTTGATTTGAGACCAACTCAATTGGAAATACAAAATTTGTAACAACATGTCAGTACAAAAATCTCACTATACTTGCCACCATACTATGCCTTTGTGCCAAGGTACCCCAAACAATGAGCAATGGTGGGGAACAAGCCATGGCAAGAATGAGCAAGGGGGAATATAATTGACATCACACATTCTAACCTCTAAAAACACTTATACATTACTATGTGACATTATGGACCCCTTTAGCTCAAATTTGTTTTGATACAATATGTAGGAAATGGAAAAATGCATCCAAGAGAGTTGTTGCATAAATTTATTTTGATACACTATGTAGGAAATGGAGAGATGCATCCAAGAGAGTTGATGCATATAATGCAACTCCATAATGAAAATGATCTTCTATAAGAACATCCCATTGTGAATGCCTGGGTAGTGCACAATGCTCCCCTATAAAGGGATGGCCTCTCATATCCAAAAGGAATATGTACTTTCTATTGGGATATATGTGATCAAGGGCTATGTGTGCATCCACTAGCAGTCATATGGTTGTGTGTATGTGTGTAGAAGAGGCACACTTAGTGTCATAGACCATGACGCAGGTGATGCAAAGGCCCCAACATGGGGTGATGCCTATGATTGTGGAGTTCCTATGATCTAGGAGCTACCTCCATTGATGTAGGAGAGGTACCATTGATTTAGGACACCCTCTCTCCATTTCTATAAAAGAGGGACCTCCCTCTCACAATGAATAGAACACTCATTTGAATATCTCGTGTGTTATCACTCACCTCCATGATGAAGCTCTCCTCTCTCCCCAAGTTCCAACATTTGGTATCAGGAGCTACCTCCATTGATGTAGGAGAGGTGCCATTGATTTAGGACACCCTCTCTCCATCTCTATAAAAGAGGGGCCTCCCTCTCACAATGAATAGAACACTCATTTGAATATCTCATGTGTTATCACTCACCTCCATGATGAAGCTCTCCTCTCTCCCCAAGTTCCAACATTTGGTATCAGAGCCTCCTTGAGTCCCTAGCCCATTGTAGCTTCAATATGCCACCTCATCATCTTCCTTCCATATTCTTCGTCATTTCTACACTCTTTCTCTTCAGATTTTGCTTAGCTCCGTTCTTCTCCATTAAGTGACCATTCTCAGAGCCCTCTAAGCTAAAGTTTCTTCTACTTAGGGTGCAACTTTGGCACCAAGCAATTAGAGAGAGATGCCCTCTACATCCCATGTCGACATGATTTCTGCTCACCAAACTTTCAAGCAATTCTACCTAGTGACACAATATTTCAACAATTCCTATTAGCCACGGGTGGGTGACACTATGAGCTTGCTGTTCATGAAATTTGAGCTCAAATGCTTGTTGGAATAAGGAGAAACAAGCAAAAGACCAATCAAAGAAGACACTACTATCACGAGCAATGCTGCACATTTTTTTGGCAATCCTCTTTGGTGGAAGTAGTTCTTAGTAAGAGCTTCCATTTTCCTTTAAAAGCCCTCTCAAATCGTTCCTCTTTAGCTTCAATTGCACCTTCCAATTTCAAACTACTCAATTTGGGGGTAACAATGATATCCGCTGCTAAGATGAACCATTGAATATGGTTAAGTGCTAGAAAGTTTCATTTTTATCTCACTTATCTTTGGCCTTTTGAATGTTTGACCATTGGAAGTGATTTGAGGCATTTTTTAGTCTTATATTTGGAGCACTGTCCTGCACTTTGATAATTTCGGTAAATGCTCATAATGCATTTATAATTTGAATATGCTTGAATGCTATTTTTTAAAGCAATAGACACTTTATTTCCTTTATGCTAAGAGTTTGGGGTATCTAACTATCTCTCCAACCAATTATACTTGTGGAGGAGGAGACTTCTTTGTAAGGGACTAGACACTGCCACATTAGTGGTAAGACCTTCCCAATATTGCTTCATCATATTGTTCCTAGAAAGAATTCCAAAAGAAGCCTAGAATTAGAATAAAGCCTTGTAATGGTGAATATTTCATCAAGGTGAACATGAACACCAAGAAAAAGATATGTGCCTTTTGTGGAGTACCCAATCATACTATGGAGTATTGCCACCTAAAAAGGTTTTCTCTATAGCTGCTCTCCAAGAGACAAGCCCAAGAAGAAGAGAGGAATGACTTCCAAGAGAATGAAGCATTTTATGTGAAGAAGAGCTGCATCAACAACAAAGAAAATCTTGCTGAAGGAAAGACTCCATCAACAAATGAAGAATCAAACTTTGTGGTAGAAGATAAAGACTATGCCTTTTGAGCACTTTGTATTTTGAATTTTATTTATCATCACTTGGTCAATTTTTGAGGTTCTCTGCCTGGAATATTACTCCAAAAATAATCTTATGTGTTTTGTCTTTTGTAAATCACCTCTGGTCACCATATGGTGTAGGCCATGTGATATGTGTTTACCCCCATGGTACCTCTTGCAGACATGAGAAACTAGGTCCACACAAAGGCCTAAGATTCATCCTTGTACATGCAAGGGACATAACCATTTGGGGGGCTCTATCCCATTTTTGTAAACCTTGACCCTTGGGCACCTTTGCTAGCATGAGATCCTAGCCATAGATTTATCCTTGACCACCATGAGATGGCATGAGAAACTATGTGACTAGATGAATCCTTGACATAGTAAGAGGCAAACCCTTGAGGGGGGGTATGATGGGATATATGTGATCAAGGGCTTGCTAGGTGCATGTGTGCATCCATATGGTTCTGTGTGTGTAGAAGAGGCACACTTAGTGCCATAGACCACGACACAGGTGATGATGTAATGCAAAGGCCCCACATGGGGTGGTGCCTATGATTGTGGAGTTCCTATGATTTAGGAGTTACCTCCATTGATGTAGGAGAGGTGTCATTGATTTAGGACACCCTCTCTCCATTTCTATAGAAGAGGGACTTCCCTCTCACAATGAATAGAACACCCATTTGAATATCTCATGTGTTCTCACTCACCTCCATGATGAAGCTCTCCTCTCTCCCCAAGTTCCCAACACTTTCATGCTTCTACTTCACATACTCATAGTAATCAAGCAACACACAATTGGTTGGAACAATAATACCCTAGGGACTTTCACATAATATTGTGGTAGCTATTGGGCTTTTTGCTAAAATTTATCTGGCAGGCCTTCTCTTCTCAACCAACTATAGCATAGGATAGCTAAGAGTACATAAGAAGCAAGAAAAAATTGTACCCCCATATTGAATAGCCAATTCTTGTGTGGATACTACAATGTCTACTGTAGACATAAGAGGCATCCTACAAATTATCAATCTTCTTATATCTAATGTAGATATAAGAGGCATCCTACAGATTATCAAACTTCCTTCTAATCAAACATTATAGTTTTTGAACACAATCTACTATGATACCAAATCCATTTCTAGCCAATTGTTGGGAAGCTTTCCCACCATCACTTGATTGACAATGTCCTCTTTTATCCCAACTCTCACGTGGCATGGTGGGTACCTTTGGCCATTATCACCTCTATTTTTTGCCATCACCTTTAAATTTACTCTAACTTATATTTGTCTTCCAAATTGCCAGAGATGGTCAAAGTAGCACTCTTTTGAGTATGATTAGATGAGTTTTAACCCTCAAGCCTTATGGGCAAAGAGGTTAGGCTGATTGCATATGTATTTTAGTAATGGTGGTCTATCATGCTAAAATCACGATGGAGCTAAAGAAACCATACTTAGATATTTTTGTAAAGTGTTCACAACCTAATATTGGAGGCTATCATTTTATCTTATCAAGAGGTGTAAACCAGTTTGCATTGCTACCTTTTTTACCATCAATATTTATAGAAGTACGAGTTCCATTGGAGGCTCTCATGGATGAATAGAGTAAATTTCCAAGCGCAAAGGCAAGTAGGTTGTATGGCTAAGTAGTTTAAGAGATCTCCACATGACATAGAACATGAATTTTGTCAGGAGTAGAGAGGGCACAAGTAGGATAAGAGGAATGCTAGTTTGGTTCAAAAGGAGAGAGGGTACAAGCAGGAATAGAGGGATGCTAGTTTGGTTTAAAATCACCCTAGACAAGGAGACCCACATGGTACAAGCAGGAATAGAGGGATGCTAGTTTGGTTTAAAATCACCCTAGACAAGGAGACCCACATCAAGTGTCTGCACACAAACTCTTTGACATAGAAACAGAAGAAGATGTTGCAATTGAATAGAAAAACAAAGAAGCAACATAACCGTTGCATGTGACAGAGCTACAAAAGATAGAAGAAGAGGAAGGATGAGCCATAGCCATGGTGGCACAATCTATCCAAGGCAAAGAAAGATGAAAAGGGCAAAAGATTAGTAATGCAAGGGTCACAGTTCCAAAGGCTACCTCCAAAAAAATACTACCTTCCTCCATCAAGAAACTATAGGTGAAAGAGGAATAGGACAGAAAAGAGGAGGAAGAGTCAGATGAAGAGGTTAAGGAAGGTAAAGATGAGCTCATTGTTGAGGATAGTGTAAATTGCACTATCTAGATAGGGTTCATAGGGCAAATCCTAACCCTAACCATAACCCTTTGGGGTTCACATGTATATATTCATGTTTATGTTCAATACAACATAGTGTATAGGTAGCTATATCATGTGCACTCCTCTTTCTCTCTCTCTCTCTCTCTCTCTCTCTCTTTCTTTCTCTCTCTCTCTCACACACACACATACTCCCTACTTTATCATGGTATTAGAGCAGATGTTGCCCCCAATCCCTTCATGAGTGTCAAGCCCTCCTTCTGCGAGGCATCTCCATTGTGAGAGATTTTTGTTAGAAAGTGCGCAAGCCCTTATTCTGTCAAGGCATGTAAGCCCTTGTTCCGTCAAGGCATGCAAGCCCTTGCTCCATCAAAGCATGTAAGCCCTTGTTCTATCAAGGCACACAAGCCCTTTCTCTATCAAGGCAATAAGCCCTATGTTTGAGGAACCTTCTTCTCTTTGAGAGTTCATCTTGTAGAGATCTTATCCATCTCCAATTTGGTTTAGAAATCTTGTCATTTCGAGCTATGGAGAGAGAGATATGGTCATCTTCTTGTTGAGGTTCCTTTTATGAGATGGAGGGATTGCTAAGGTTCTCTTTTGTGAGAGAAAAATAGAGATCTAGCCTCTCTTTTGTTTCTCTAGTTTTCTCTGATTCTATGCGAGTTCGGAGCACATACTACACAATAACTATTCAAGTAAAGGCAACTAAGCTAAGGTCGATAAGCTAAGGCTGATTTGCAAGCCAAAGCAACAACCGAGGCTACAACCACTCTGCAACTATGCAACACACCACATCAACTGAGTAGCAGCATTGGCGACCAAATGGGTCCTTCTCTTGCATACTCGGAGCTTAGCCTCAACAGCAAACCCCAAGGTCACCACGGTAGCTTCAATGTAAATGATTGTCTTCAACATATGACTCCATATGAGCTATGGGCTATAGGCAACACTGCTCACATCCATGACCCAACGACTCGAGCAACTGTGGCTCTGCTTAGCCCAAGCAAGTCCCACTTCAAAAATGACACCTGCAAGCAAGTTCTACATGACCAAAAGCTCACTAGTAGATAGCTCCACCCATACATAGGCAAAGGAGACAATCCTCCAATGCCTCTAATGGCTCTCCAATGAGTTACAATGCCATGCGACCATATCCATAGCTTCATAGCTAGCATCTACGACTATGACCCCAAGCTCACAAGCTTTTTCAATACAGAATCTCTGAATGCTGGTGACTAGCTACGTAGTCTTCTTCCTTACCTTCAACGACAGTGCGGCAACAACATGCAGCCACAATATAAGCCAGTAGCTCCCGCCGGCTTCAACACTCCACCTAACAACCACGAAGACCTTCAACACATGTGTAAACAACCCCATGTTCTACTCCTAACAAATGACCTTGTCGACTCCAACACTTAAGCGGCTATTTCATCACTCCTCACAATGACTCGAATAGCGAGCAACACCAATGTAGTTGGCTCCCACAACCAACAGAACATCACTCAGCAAAACGATGGTTGAAGCTTCAACTGAGCTCCAACCAGTGAGATCCTCCATGGCTAGCACTACCTCCATGACCGTGGCACTCTAGAGCTTCACCATCCAACATCATGATAACTATTGAGACTAACTATTGCAAACAAAGCTCCTCCGACTAGCCAGACATGACTCAACAGATGCAACTAGCCACACGCCAAATGGAACTATCATCCCAAAAACCTCCATGGCTACTAACAAGAGTTTCCACACCAAACAGATGCATGGAGACAAGGACAGAATCTCATAGATTCTGACAGCATATTGGAGGATTTCTATTTCCAGTGCTTGGCACATGGTAGATCATATCTTACTCTGGTCACATATATCTGACTTTGGGTTTGGTCAATGGCCAAGCCATGTGGCAATCCCGTCCATACACATAGGTAGTGCCACGTCTGCATTGAGGCACTATGCTAAGTCACCATCCATGTGGCCCTTGTCATCTCATCACTCCATCTTATCTTGTCATGTTAACAAAAGAGCTCGCCTCACCCTACCAGTCAATGTCAGCACCGACCCTTGTGCCACATGATTAGACACATCATCATGCCTAGGCATTCTTGACATATCATAAGTGCCACCTATGCAACCACATCATCGGTTGACTCTGCAGTGCTACATCATCTTATGTAACTACCACCTTATCATTACTGAAGGGAGGGCCAACCCTTTTCCTTTTTGCACTCTCCCTCTCTTGGGCCCATAGGGTACCAAGGCATCTTCTTTATCCTTTCCTTCCCTCTTTGTATTGTAGCTCTTGTTGTTACACTTCTCCGTGTGTTAAAAATAGCACTTGTGTTAATCATATAAGAGCGCTTGGGACAATCCTAGAATCAAGAGGTGCTACTATTAGGGCATTTGGGATAAACCTGGGCATTAGGAGGTGCTCCTGCCTAGAATTCAAATAGCACTTGTGTTAACCTCGCCCATCTAGTTCTAAGCCATTATTTGAGGCTCAAAACTTGATTGGCAAGGTCGATCTTGAGTCATTTGTGGCTCAAAACACATAAAGCCTTTAACTATAACTCGTAAATCTCGTAACTATGCTCTATCCATGGCTGCACGGTTGTTAAAGTAAATCATGAAGCCTAATCACTCATTACCATGCATTCTGCGATTGTACCATGTATTTTGTGGCTATGGCTGTTAACATGCCCCCCCTTCCTATTGCTAAGCTACCCTCGGATTAGCCACACTAGAGAAGATGGGTGGAGAGAATTGTCTCGAGGACTGTGTATCAGTCTAATTGGTGGGGGGTGATCCGATTAAAGTACAAGCAGAACTTACAAAAGTGGGTGGCATGAAATACCTCGTATGTGCAAATGTGATGGCCATGGAGATTGTGAACTCGATGGTAGAGGCGGAGGTCCTAGAAGTGAGAGGGGCCAATGTCGGGGTTGAAGACAATTTGGTTGTTGAGATTATGGAGCTTGTCATAGATCGGCTGACTGTGGGTGGGGGAGATCACGAAGGAGCAAGAGGATGAGGCGATTGAAGTGGACCATTTTAACAACCATGGGATTGGGGATAGAGCCATGTATCGTTGAATGATTGGAGGCAAAAGCAAAATCCCTCCGTCATTTCCTTCGAAAATTTTTACTTTGAGAAGCTGTACAAGATATTGGGGTCCTTTTGTTGGAGCTCGCAGAACTAGGCCCAGGTCCCAGGTCTAGCGGCATTCCATGGGCATGTACAGGGGGTGGATCCACCGATCAATGTGTGCACTACTATAGTAGTGCCAAAACTACTCCTTTAAAAAAGGAATGTGCGAGCGAGGTTGAAGGCACTGGTGTCAGTGTCAATGAGGGGGACTGGAGCATCGGGAGCAGGGTGGTAGTCGCCGCATGTGTGCTTCAGACGGGTCCGCTACCAATCCATTGAAGGACTGGGTAATAAACTATGTAAGGGGGCAAACCTCCATGATTTCATAGAAATGGAGGTGAGAGCCTTCGAGTTGCTTCTTCCAGTGATGCATTAGTGCATTGTTGGATTGTTCTTGGAAGGATCCACTGAACTTCTTTAGAAGGGGAGGAGGTGGGTGTTGGAGGAATATCGTCATCATCCATATGCATGGGGTCTCTGTGGGTGACGTGTCAATGGGTGTATGTGCAAAATTTGCCAATTTGAGGAGTGTGTTGAGGTCTTCGTCCAGAAGGTCAACCGAGGCATTGGAGGAGATGGACCCTAAGATCCTGGGCTATGTAGAGCTAGTGTTGGAGGTATTGGAGGAGTCCTCGATGAGACTTGTGTGGGGGAGTGGTGGGGACAGGGTGGACTAGATGGTTTGTAGGGGGGTTGGGCAGGATTAGCAGGAGGCGGATGTGGGATTTTGGGGCAATAAACTTAAAAACTACTATGGCTTCTTGCCCCTCCTCCTCAGTGACTTCTTTGGGATATGTTACAAGAATTGTTTCAAAATTGTTGACCAAGGACTCGAGCGAGTCCTAGAGAGCTTGTAGCACTCGATTGTATAGAATGATTATGTTGAGGGGATGGTAGGCAGTGGAGCAGTATGCAACTAGATGCCCTTGCATTTGGACCGCGGAGTCTGGGCTGTAGGTTTGCATGTAATTGATATTGGCTTGGATGCCTTCAGGAGTGTAGACCCATGGGCTGAGTTCATCGGGCTTGGTTAGTTGCATCACATCATCATCCTGTGGGTAATTAGTAAACTTGGTGATGACCCAGCACCATGCTTGGAAGTTGAGTAGATGGAGTGGGCAACAAGGGTCTGAAGGTCAAAGAGACGGAAAAGAGAGAGGTTGGAGGGTTGAAGATGGAGAGAAAATTATGACATGGTGAGAATGGTTTCTCCAGTCTTCCAGTGTGGATTCCTCTAGGCGACTAGAGGTATGCAGGTGCTCATTGTCTGCCTACATAGTAATGGTTATAGTGCATGCTCCTATGCCAAGAGATCTTGGAGGGTCTGAATTTGCCGGTTGTATCCCTCCCAGATTCTGGCTTGCTGCTCCTTAGCTTGTGCCCTTTGTTTGTCCAGCAATGCGGAGGCAAGATTCTACCTTGTCCACTTGGTCCATGAGGGTTTGGACTAGAGATTCACTGGCAAAGAGCTCATCTTTGAGATTTGTGATGGAAATCTCTAGCTCTTCGGCCTTGTTGTGATACTCTTATGCTCTATCAAGGGCAGTTTGCCTTGTAGCTTGGACAGCGATGTGGCTATAGCACACAGAGAGTTGTGCCTATAGGAGAGTAGAGGAGATATGGGAGGCATGTTCCTACCGTCTTTGTAGAATGGTGCGTACCACCTATGGGAGCTGGGCCATCGCATCAAATAGTTGCAGCTCCATCTGATCGATGTAGGAGAGCTTCTCGGCTGATATAATGTACCCACCCACTGTCTAATACTAGGGTGCACTACAAAAATAAAGGGCTTTGGTGAGGCCTGCCCATGGGGATGAGGAGCCATGGTGACAAAGGAGGTGGTCTCCTGAGGGTGGGCGGTAAGCTGAGGCCAAGACTTGGGAAGCAAAGGGAGTGGCCTGAGTATCTTGGGCTCCTGGGTCAGTAAACAAGATAATGCTAAACCAAAAGAATGAGATCATGTCAAGGTGACTCTATAGGGTGTAGGTTGCAGGGTGGTAGGAGGAGGATGTGCTTTAATATTCAAAGATTTGCAAGGTACGAGGTGTAAAATTTGCAAGGTGCAGGTTGTAGGGTGGTAGGAGGAGGATGTGCTTTAATATTCAAAGATTTGCAAGGTAGGAGGTGTAAAAAATTGAAAGTGCATGGGGGTAGCAAAATTTGTAGCTGCCATCATTTCCCCCATCCAATGATACATGTCATAGCAAAATCGGATATATTGGTTGCCCTTAAGCAAGTGCAATGTGGCCCAAAATGCTTCAAAACACAAACAGCCACAGGGCATTCTATTGGGTTTGATGTTATATATTATGAAATGTGGTGTCCTTTGACATGCTTATGAGCCATAAAGCAAGGAATTTCCTGAAAAAAGAAACAATACGAAATTATAAATAGTGTTGGACTTATTAAAAGATCTTTGCAAATGACACTTTGCACATTTTCAAAATTTTCCATTCTAGGGTGAATGTGGATACCAATATCAATAGCTATCAATGTTTTAAGAATATCATAAAGTAGTCCCACTAGTTTTGATTCCAATTTTTCAATTGGTTTTGCTTTTTAACAAATCAAGAAAAAGTTATTGAGTGTGTCCTCAAATGGGTCACTAGTGAAGGGCCCTTAAACCACATTTGATGTCTCAATTGGGTGTGTCCTTTGGTCTAGGATAAGCTTGCATAGTATACTTTTGAATTATTAATGTTTTAAGACTATCATGCATTAGTCCCACTAGGTTTGATTCCATTTTTTCAATTGGTTTTGGTTTTCAACAAATCAAGAAAAAGTTATGGAGTGTGTCCTCGAATGGGTCAACATTGAAGGGCTCTTATACCACATTTGATGTCTCAAATGGGTGTGTCCTTTGGTTTAGGAGAAGCTTGCATAGATACTTTTGAATTATTACTTGGTTGCATGTATGTGCAAATAAAATTTTGATGTTGTTGTGAATAAATTGTTATATTTGATACTCTTTAGAATGCATTCTTCACATGCAACATAAAATTTTAATGCTTTAATAGTCTTGTTCCAAATCTTTCTTCCATTATTTTTTGGTCTCATGTTAAATTTTTGAATCTGTACTATAACTTGAAAATGAAGTTTTTGAATTTCATTGAGTAATGCATAAGTTATGGGTCAGGCAAGATACCTATAGACAAAAACATGCCCTGAACCTCAACAAAAATGGCTAAACCCAAGTAAATGTTGACCCCCCTATAGAAAAATAACTATGCATGGAGGTTGCAGCAGTAGAGACCATTCAAGGGACATGTGTGGCACCACTATCAACCCACCCTAAATTGCTAGATTGCAAGGCCCCCTCCTTCGCACATGTGGCAAGAAATTAATAAAAGAAGGTCTAACCCACATGAAACACCCAAAGACCCAAAGTTCCAAAAATTACATGTAGCTTATTGACCCCGTACAATAGATCCTAATCCCTACCCCTAGAGAGCCCTACCTCTCTAAAGATAGGCCAAAATTAATCATTTACAGAGAAGTAGAAAAAGGGTCACATTTATGTCCTTGCATTTTGTTCTTGATATTTAATAATGCATTAAATGTCCTTTAATATAAGAGTTTCTTGAGTTAGATCTTAAGTCAACATTGGCAAGTCATACTTTGCCCTATTTTTCTATTTATAAAGAAACATACAATAATAGTATATGTTGTCCCATTTCCTTATGGACATAAAAACGTATAATAAATACAAACATATACTAACCGATTTCCTTATGGCTCAAAATGGAAATTGGGAACTTAGATCAACAGAACTGACAATTCCTATCCCACTTTCTATTCTATACAGTAGTCACCCAAATAGCCACAAAAATTTTCATGTTAAATGGACATTCTACACCAAAGAAAAGGAGAATTTAGGTCTGTGGGTTGTAGATACACAAGCTAGCCACAAATTGCTAACCTCATGGTTCATCAGATTAGTTAATCAAATCACCCTTTGTGGGCCCAACTTTTTCTCAAGAACATCTCCATGATCAAATAGGTATGTGCCACTAGATGGAAAAACTATCCTTTACAGGCTACAATTGACCTTAAACCTTTGCAGAATCAAAGTATTTGACACTTGGAGGTCTCTCTACTCATCTTTTTAAGACATAAATTTTTTGGTCTTCTCTAATATTCAAGAGTGTTAATCTGACCAAGTATTATCCTAGCATGGTCAACAAACTTTTCAAGAAAGGGCTTTAATCATGGGACTTTCTCTAATATAGAGGAGGGATGAGATGGAGAACATAGCTTGGAATTAGGAGAGAATGCTTTCTTACCAATAATGATAAGGAGATAGTCAAGCATAGGATGGATTTTTCCTATGAAAAAGAATTTAGTTGGGTGGATAACCACATTTACTTCCTACTCCAACCCCCAATCTAACTCTAGTGAGGTTTTAATATTTTAAACTAGACATGGAACCATGTTGATGAACCCTAGACCTAGAAGAAAAAAATTGTAAGGATTTGACACAATAAAATCCTCAAAAAATGTGTACTTTTATTTGTCTCATCCTCAACAAGGAAATTTTGTCAAACACCATGGGGGAAAAGATAGGCAAAGTGGATGGGACACAAAGAGTACATCTTCCACCCATTTCTAACATGCCCTCATGTAACAAAGGTCTGGAAGGTTGTTCAAATAGCCAAAAGAGAACCCACTAGCTCAAATATGCTTATAGGGGACTCAATTAAATCTAGTTGGGAAGAATGGTCCTATATGAAAGTGTATAATTATGGCTTTTTGGCATTTATAGGTGATAGAAGTGTGGTAAACCTCATAAGTGTGATTAGAAAAGAGACACGTGGTGATTTGCCATGCTACCATTTTGTGTGAGAGTTTTATCTCTGAATCTCCAACAATTGGTATTAGATCCATTGCTTCACTCAGTTGAAAGTCTCATGCACTTGAAATTTTGGAGATGTAGCGAGCATAAGAAAGTTTGAAGGTCACCAAGATTCAACGTCTTCAGAGTACCCAGTGCTTGCTGTAAGGATACCTCATAGTATATGTAGTAGAGCCCTTGTAGTTGATGTGCTTATTGACTTGTGTGGATAGCTACTTCTCCAATAGAAGAAGACATGGAATCCAGGGCAAAGATGAAAAATTATGGGCTTCCTGACACATCTGTTGTGAAGCTCAATGGCCAAAATTTTCCATCATGGCAACTTTTTGTGCGATTGTTGTTCATGGAAAAAGGTTTGTGGGGAATTGTATCAGGCTCAGAGAAGAAACTGTCCAAAAATCAAGGGCTTGAAAAGATACAAGGATGAGTTGCTAAGAATGAAATAGCTCTTGGACTTTTAGGGAGAGCTCTTGGACCGGAATATTTCCATCATGTGGATATAACAGAGAATGTGGCTCAAAATTGAACCATTTTGGAAACATTGTTTGGCTCGAGAGTTCCAAAATTATGCTCAATTAAGAGCTACTGATTTACAACACATCTAAATAAGATGCAAATCGATTATCAAGCAACTTCAGGATCTCTGAGTGAGAGTCAATGATGACGATGCCAACAAAATACTACTTACTAATCTTTCACCCAAGTATGTTGAACTTGTTACAATTTTACATTTGAATTGTGATGTCCTAACTTTTCCAAAGGTTTTGTCTATTTTGCTAAGTGAGGAAAGAAGGACCGAGATGTAGTCAATTAGTAATGAAACAACCTATATAACTAAGGAGAAAAGAAATACTTTGATAATGGGAAGAATACCATCTATAAGTATTGTGGTCATGAAGATAACGAAGAGAAGATTATTTCTCAAAGGAATATACAATTTTTTCTTGATTTCTCATTTATGGACCATATACTTACTTATTTATCATTATAACCCTAATTTTAAAGAACATCATCTATATATGAACAAATAGCGAACACTTTAGAAACTCTTATAGTTCCCTCTCTACCATACCGTCTTTTGAGGATAATGATAATTCAATGGACTTAGAAGAGTCTACATTAGCTTTAGCAATCCCATATTTGAAGTATTAAGAAGCTCTCATGTAACAATGCATATTCCTTGGATGAGTAAGAAAGAGATATTGAAAACCCTCATAGCTAAAGCCAATATAATCAATCATAAACTCATCTCTACTATATTATCACCATATGGAAAGGAAATGGAGGGATTTTCAAAATATTCCCAATTACTGAACTCCTTCCTACTATATTATGAATTAGAGAGAAGTTGTAAATCGTATATACATCTAGAAATTTCCAATTTATCTCTTCTATACCTCTCAAAATTATACTTTTACACCTACAATCGTATAGATCATGAAATTTAGAACATTTTTCCTTTTTATAGCTCCTCAATCTGAGCTAAGGGGCAAAAGTTATGACCCCTTCTTTTTGTAGGCCCTCCAAGGGTATTCCACCTAGTGGAATGAGGTTGGGGCAAGCTCTTCAAACCATATTCCTTTGGCAGAATACACTTGGAGGGTCAATTAAAAGGGGTTATATCTTTTTCTTAGCTCAACTTGAGAAGCCGTAAAGAGGAGATTTGCTCAAAATTTTATGATCTATCCAATGGTGAAAGGGAAAAAAAAGGATATTTGAAAGTCCTAAAATAAGCGACAACTTGGACATTATATAAAGGTATATTTTTATCTTTCTCTATTCATCAATATTTTATATGTACTTACATATTCCTTGAAAATTTTTGGAATTTGTGCTCCCCAAAAATGACTTGAGACTATATTTTTGACCCCTCCCATCTTTGTCCACTCCTCGCTTGAGGGTTTTTGCTCAAAAAATAAAAACCTTCCATTTCTTTAGTGAGACAAGGTCTTACAACAGAGCAACTGCAAGCTCAAGTTGCATCCCAAGATGAAGAGATCGCAAGACTATGTGCTAGAGGCCAAGAATAGATGCTATAGATATAGGTTTGGAGATATACATTTGATTCTTTCAATTTTCCTCAATTCACTATCTAGACACACAAGGCATATGATCTAGCTCACAAGAAAGAGTAAGGGTGGGCCCTAGTCCAATGTCTCCTTGAGATTGTTGGTCGTAATGGAGATATTTACAACTTTTTTTAATGGACATGGTGTATGTCTAATGTAATTTTGTGAGCATGCTTTGAAGTGAATTTATTTTTCAAAAACGCATTGCCTCCTTTTACATGCTTTGAGGTGATTTTTTTCTCAAGAAAATGTATCTTCTTTTGCATGCTTTGACGTGAACTTACTTTCTGAAAGGACATTCCTTTCACGTCAAAGCATGACATATGCTTAGCATGCTTTGATGTGAACTTACTTTCAAAAAGAATGTGTCTTCTTTTTACATGCTTCGAATTGAACAATGTTCCAAAAAGTACACAATGTATAAAACATTAAAGAATTTGTAAAGAAAAATATGCATGGGACTATTGAACCATTGCAATATCATAGCACATAATCTTAGTTGAATTTTGTATTTCCAAGGGAGTAGATATCATAGCGCATATTCTCATTTCCATCTCCAAGCAATTGCATAAGGCTTATATCTCCATATGTGCATCGTAGAACAGTCTATGTCGCATTTAACATAAGCACAGTATCGTTGGTCTCCTCTATCTCACTTGCTTGAGTGAGTAATTCAAGCTCATCCTCCTCTTCACCGAAATTACCATCTGCCACAACTTCTATAGTGAATTGTTGATCTACATTTATCACTGCACTAGATTTGCTTCACCATGGCTGAACTCACCTACTACTTTATAACTTTTCACACTATCCATTAGTTATGTAGTAACACTCTCACGTCCACCAGCCTTAGTAATGGCTCCCTCATATATTTTAACAATATAAGGTGAGTTTTTCTCTTTGAGAGAAGAATCCATATTTTTCAAAAACATGGTTCCTTTGGGCGTATTCCACATTACATTTACCAAGGGTGTACTTTGCTTGCTTCCAATACATCAAAAGCAAGAGTGCATCCATGAGTAGAATAAAATCAAGAAATTTTTTTCTTCGAGCCTTCCCAAAATCCTTGTTTATTTCAAACCTTCAATCCAAATAATATTGCCTCTTCGATCTCGCTTCTTTGATCTCTTTTGCTAAGATGAAGACCAAGTGTGAGGTAACAAAACTACCATGGACTTTGAGCAGATATAGGAAGCGTTCTTACAAATATTTATTCATACGAATTAAAATATTCATACAAATACTAAATAAGCGTGTGGCAAATTCTTTAATAAACGTGCCATGGCAGCAATCTTTTATCTAGTTTTTTGTGCATCAAATCATTCGATCGATTTGTATGTATTTTTCACATGACGGATTCGAATTTTTCCACTTAATTTGCGATTCCATTCAGAATATGAACAATTGCATGATTTGCCTCTGCAAAAAACAAACACTAAAGATTATTTCCTCTCGGCATGCTCAATGCCCATCTCAACAATCACACACTTCTTTTGTTCTACCACCCCATTTTGTTGGGATGTCCTTGCCATCGCTAGTCCCAAGGGGTTCTCTTCATAAACCCTATCAGCACATGCGAGCAAGCATGTATTAATAATACCCCTAATCTTGCATTTTTAAATTTTCTATTGTAATTGATAAACCCCCTCTTGCATTTATACATTTTTCAATCTTGAAATCTAGACACCCCTCCACATATCTACACTAATTTGCTATTTTATAAATCCCCTCGTGCATGTAAATGGCATGTAAGTCCCCTTTTAAAAAAATAGCCCCTCTGTGCACTAATGTGTTATGTTACATGTTTTTTTAGTAACACCCCTAGGTCGCTAGTTGCCTCTTGATCTCGATACCTCTCAAATTCCTTTGATGTGAATTTCCCCCTTTATTCATAAGAAGCATCTTCGTCTACTTCCTAGTCTCATGTCCTAACTTCACCCATTGTTCCCTGAGTTTGTCAAAGGCCTTCGATAGAATATACATCCACATCATTCGATTGGAATCATAACATGAGAAAGGTGTGTGACATCGTAGGCATCAACCCACAAATGTATGAATGAACCAATTACAATGCTTTGGAGGCTCTTTGTGATTGCCAACTAATGGTGATAGCCCATCCACCATCCTTTTCTAGGGCAAGATAGATATCTAGACTAAATCTCTCATGCCCCCAATACACTATTGCCCTTGCGTCCTTGGACCGAATGAGGATATTGGCTTTGTAGTAGACCACCTATGTTGCATTTTTTGCAAGCTAGCTTCCCAAGAGTAAATTCTTGCATTAATCTAGAAAGTAAAGCACATCACTTGAATGGCACCGTTGTGATTCCCTTAATTGGGCAACATCAATTGTCTCTCACCATTACAATAGACCTAGAGTACCCCAAATCTTACTTCGGAGAGTATCTAGAAGCATCTATAACATGGCCTTTGATGCACCAATATCCACATACCAATCTTTACACATTGGAGTTGTTGTGAATGATGAACACATTTGGTCACCTTGGCAACAAACATATCCCCGTTGACGACATTTATTGCTTCTACCTCCGCTATTGGCTTCCTAGAAACTGCTTCATTGTGGACACCCTTTCTTGTTTCGAAAACTTCCAGCAAAGTGTCCTTGTTTGCCACAATTAAAGCACACTTTGTGCTTCTTGTTAGATCCAACCTTTTTCGACCTTGAACTTTCATCGTGCCTTTTACAACCTTGAACTTTCATTCGCTTGGCTCTTACTAAGTATTTTTCGCCATCCCTTTTGCCAAGAAGGCCTTGTCTCTAGATTTCCCATGTTTCTTTTCTGAGCTTACTCTTGCAAGAGCAAAGGTACCAACTCTACAAACATAACTAGAGCTAACCTTTGTCCTATGGCCATGGTCACCTCATGACCCTTTGTACCTTCAAGGAAGCATGCCCATCACCAATCTAGCAATGCGAGACAAATTCATTGTCCAAACAACTTTGGAAAGTTGATCTTTGACTAAAAGCTTTCACTTTCACCCTCCTAGTATAATCCTACACCCACTCTCCCTCATTCATCTTCATATTGTAAAGATTACTCTCAAGGTCAAGAATTCATACTTCATTGTTTGCCTTGAACATCTCCTTGAGCGCTTTCCATGCATCGGCTAACGTATCGACTAGCTACAATGGAGGAAGGATAGAGTCTACAATAGTGTTGATGACAATCATGAAGGCCTCTTCATCCCGTACTACCCAATCTTGCAATGCAACTAAATCTATTCTAGTATCACCGCCCCAAAGGCATCATTCATGTCTTCTGGTCTCAACTCCTCTCCAATTAGAAATTTGCCTAACTCCTCTAAAAACCAAGTGGCTCCAAATCTTCCAAAGAGGATCGTTGGACCCATCAAGATTTCCAATCTCCTTGCAGTCAAGGATCTGCAACCGGCTAGCCATCCTTTTGAGTTGTAGTTCATTCAAAACTTAACTGAATCATTGTGCTTCCACAATTCGTTTTAGTGTAGATGAAAGCTTTCCTAAACACGATATGGTGATACCATGTTGGACATAGTATATGGAGTTGGAAAGAGAAACTGCACAATGAAAACTTTGTTTTTCACTTCGTGGGACGAGTTCTCAATACGGAAGTCTCTCTTAGATCCAATACAGAAGTCTCTCTTCGCTCCTACACTCAACTAGTAACCACATTACACAACAAAAAGCATAGATATGAATGCTAAATTCATTACCAAATATTACATCACAACTACACACAGCTATCAAGGAGCTCTTGACATGTAAGTCATCAAGGGATTCCTAGCAAAGCACTTCGAAAGTACAAATGAAGGGGTGGCGTGGATCTACATTCCTCCATAGAGGGCTTCAATGGTATCTTGTGCGCTTAGAGTTGCCTGACTCAATTGTGTACACAATAAGCCCGGCTTGGCACCTTTAACTATGGACTTACACTTGTGACTTCGTTATGCCAACAACCAACACCACCAAGGTATATGTGGCTCCAAGCACTAGCGTCCACCAAATGGCTTCCAAATCAACCTCGACATATACAACACCACCTACAACTATTGCATCAACAGCAACTACCAACTAGTCATTGTCCTTTTATAAAGTCTAGCTCCCTTAATAGCTGCCATCTTGGCAATGCTCTCTAGCTCCCTTAATAGCTGCCATCTTGGCAATGCTCCAAACGAAGCTTATTTGTTCTTCACTCAAACTTTGTTCGTGCATTGTAATTCATCTTCACTCTAAAGACCAAATCACCAATTCACAATTTATCCTCACTTTGAAGACTAAATCTATAAATCATCAATTGCCTCATCATTGTCCACATTTCGAGATTCACATAGGAGGACTTCATAATCCCTCACAAGAGTTCTTGGGTATGGTCTAAATTTTGCATTGTACAACTTGAGCAACTATAAGTACTTATGCTCTCACATTTGGCCCCATCTAAAGCACTCGAGGTTGTCTACAAGAGTCACCTTTGCAAATGCATGGATCACCTTTAAAAATGCTCTCACTTGCAGTTGTGACTCTCCTAGTGGTACTCCGGCATCAAGGTCATTCTACAATACATAAAGCACTAGAAACCTCTATCAAACACACGGTCTCTCCAACCAAACTTAAGTTTTGGGTAACTAGCATCAGATTTTCTAGCAATTGGCCTCATTGGGTGGTCATGACTTCGGAGGGATTCACAGTTGCTCTTTCAAGGTGACTCAACTCCAACAAAGGAGCTTTCCCAAGCAATCAGAATCAACAAGGCATTGGATTACAGCACATTATCAAAGCTGTTTGGCTGCATTTTGTTGTTTTGCTTCCGAAATTTCACGAGGTCAATTGAAAACAAGGTTAGCTTGTTTTTCAAGCCTGCACTTACTGACCCAAGTCAAATCATTTGGTAAGAAGATGTCATGTTAATCGCTCTCCTATTGTGGTCACTGTACAAAATTTCTACAAAAGTATATCATCGTACGCTTAAGAGCAGCAAGATTTTGCTAATCTGCATCCCTTTTCATAGAATATCTCTATCAGTGTCTATCCACAGACATTCTCACATTTTGCTTCAATTCAAGAAATGCATGATAGGCTGTGAGCCTTGATACGCATGCCAGTATTGCTTTACATTAATTAGATGCAATCTCATCTCCAGCACAGACCTCTGTCTACCATTTGACAGAGTTATTCATAAGTTGGGAAGGACCAATTCAGAACGAGAAAATAGGCTTCATTTCTAGCTATTCCAATTACTACGGGTCAATACCTCAAATCTCTTTACAGTGAAGAGTTGAGCCCTTCTGTAAAGTAAATAACAGAATTCCACCAGCTACTGCAACGTTAAGTGATTCAAATCTGCCTGGCATAGGTATTGAAATGAGACTGCAGGCTGCTCTAGCTTCTTCTGATAAGCCTTGCCCTTCATTACCCAAGACTAAGCATAACGACTCTTTTTCTGCACTGTTTGCAAGGGTTAGAAAGGAGCGGTGCATAGAGAGGGTACTTTGCTTTGCACCTCTATCCCAATCAGAAAGGAGTCCTTGCTTTGAGTGACCATTATCAATCAGACCTCCCTCCTCTTCATGAGGTATCATACATGCATTGTGTTGGGGTTCACCTGCATAAAGCTTGATTTCCTTAATATCGACAAAAGCGTGTAGCTGATGCCATTGGCCAGATGCTATAGGAATCCAGAAGCATGCTCCTCGTGACGCTCGCAAAGCCTTCTCGTTGAAAGGATCACAGCAACTATCTAGCAAAAAAACTCCGTCCTGCAAAATGGACGTCAAGCTGGGAGTGGTCAAAGCATTTGCTTACTGAAAATACACATTCATTGTCATTATTATTTTCTGGCAGGTAGAGACCCCGAATACAAACCAATCCTGTATATTGCACACATATGCGCATTACAACATATGCTCTAGATAGGACCATAAAAGCAGTAAGAGGGACTAAACCCAAAATGCTCAGGTATATTTTAGTCAATTGTACATTGTAGGCTGACTCAGGGTGTCATGATCTGTGACGTATTCCTTTCTCTATTTCTAGACTTATGGATGGCTTGATGAATGGACACTTGTGGAAGGGTATGCCCTTTCGACGGGACACTTCCTATGAGGCACAACCCTTGCCCTTTCGACGGGACACTTCCTATGAGGCACAACCCTTCACAAGAGACATTCTATTGAAGAGACATTCCTATTGTAATGTACCCTCTCATCAAGGGTCACACCCTTCACAAGGGGTACACACCTCTTCATGCACATACCCTTTGGAGTACACACCTTTTCATGTGTGACTCTTCACTCTCTATATAAGAGAGGCCCAATTGTATGGATGACACACAACATCTACCCTACAGACATTCAAGCAATACAATTATTCCTTGTTCTCTACTATTTCAGTCTCCTTTCTGTTCCTTAGCACATTTCTAAATATAGTAAATCTAGGATTTTTTACAGTGGTATCAGAGCAAAATTCGCTCCTGCCTGTAGGAAATGCCCCCCACCTTCTAGCGCCGATCTGATACATTTTTTCCGCTAGGACATCCGTGCACATTGTGCATGGAAGAGATGGAGAGGATGAGCGTAAAAATTTTTAGCGCCAACCCTGCCTAAAGTCATCTATGGCCTCTCCATCTCCCACACATCACAAGTTGATGTGAATGGACACGACAAAAATCGTGTCTTTTCAAGTGCTTGGGCTGTCCCAAAACCAATGGACGCACCTTTTCCACCATCGGACACACCTTTTGATGAAGAGTCTCGACTCCTCACTCAAGGGACAAACCCCATCGTGGACAAAAGGACACACCTATTCATGTAGGGACACCCTTTTTTAAAAACAGGGACACACCCCTTCATGAAAAGGTGCACCTATTCCAAGGGTCACACCCCTTCGAATAGGCACACCTTTTAGGCACCAAGCACCTATAAAAGGGTACCTAGAGGGGTAAAAAGGGAAAAAAATAAACCCAGCCCCTACCCTTAGGTTTACCCTAGCTACCCTAGGGTTAACTAAACCCCCAAATTAATTTTTGGGCAACTACCCAACCTTAGGCAGCCCCAACGAAAAGAGGCGAACCTCTTTGTTGTTCCGTACGGATCTCCACGCAGCAGCAGCCCGCCTCAGCCCGTACGGATCAGCACGCAGCCTACCTGCGCAGCCCTAGCCTCGCCATATCGCAGCCCTAGCCTCGCCATTTCGCTCAGCGCAGCCCCTTTTTGCTGCCCTGCCTGGCCTCGCCATTGCGCTGCCAGCCTATGCAGGGTCTGCCCGCCTTCAGGCCTCGCCATCTTGCTGCCAGCCCATGCCACCTGCTGCAGCCTTCACGCAGAATCACACTGCCAGCCATCTGCCTTTTTTGCTGCCAGCCCTTTGCCTCTGTCGCTGCCAGGTTCTTTCCTTTTACAGCCCCGCTGGTATTGCAGCCCTGCTCTTTTCCAGCCTGCAACGGGAGCACAGCATCAGCCAGTTTTTCGGTCGAAAAACAACCTGCAAACAGATTTTCGCCATGACAGCAGCAGCATGGTGTGCCAGTCCCTATTGCGATCCAGAATCGGGTACCTGCAGCCTGTTGCGCCATTGATAGCCTGCTCTCCTTTCCAGGTGGAGTCTTTCCATTCTGCTTTTAAAGATTCTCTTGTCATTAACAAATTACAACAAATGAAAGAATCTCCCTTAAAGCATGGAAACCCCTGGTAATTCACCCGGCATTTCAATGACACCTTAGGCATGATCTACCACACAATATCGTGTTCAGATTGCACAACCAGCCCATTTCGGAGCTTTCGCATCGTGGGTCTTCTGTGTCACGTGCCCTCCTAGTGATTTGGACCACATCCTATATCTTCTGCGTGAGGCACCTCAGTTACATTACTTCCTCAGCACAGTACAGGTTGTGTTCCACGAGACATGAAGATACCCAGAACCCAATATTCCTCAAGAGTTTGCTGTCCATCTGTGGAGAGAATTTTACCCCTCACCTTCGGCATCTCCAGGGTACTCTCCACCTCCTTCAGCTCCCAGATATCCTCCTCTACAGGTTGTACCTTCTCCAAGACAGTATTTACACTCTAAAGGCACTCCTTCTCCTGGATATCCTCCATTTCCGACAGCAGCTCCTTATCCCTTCTCAGATCCGTGGACTCTGCAACCTACTCCTGTCCTCTCACGAGCGGTAACACCCCTTTCAGCATCACCAGTGTTACCTCAGACAGGACCTCCTTTACCAGATTTCCACGGGTGGTTCCATCCTGCCTCGCCTGCCCCCTCCAACATGAGCAACCTCAGGGAGCAGCCTGAATCCTCTTCCAGGAATGGTACAAACTAGCGCGCAAGTTCGCGCTTTTCTCACTGGGATCTCCGATATGTCGCAACGCTCGCGTGAAGCCTCTCCAGAGATCAAAGACTCAAGTCCAAAAAAGACCCCTGAAGTCAACGTACAAGGCGAATCACTACTGCAACTTCAAATTTCCCAGCTTCAGGACAGCATCTCCGACTTGGTCCAGAAAGTTCAACAACTTCAAGAGTCTCGCAGTACCACACATACAGAGGATGACGTGACGCAACCAGACGACTATGCGGATTCATTCCCACCAGAGGTAGAAAACACTGAACTACGTGCCCTCTACCGTTTACTTCAAGCTTCCAAAACTAAAAGACTTGACATCAAACTTCCGGAAGCCTACACTGGTCAACGCAATCGCCGAACAGTTGACCAATGGCTCGCAAAAATGCGCATGTATTTTGATACTGTTGACCTCATTGAAGGCAAAAAGATCGCCTTGGCAGCCTCCCTCCTCAAGGATACAGCTTTTCTATGGTGGCAAAGATGCTTAAAGGACGGCAAAAGTGTGTTAACATGGGAACGTTTTGAACACGTGCTCCGTAAGTAAAATACCTGCCAATGCGGACTTCCAAGCACGTTCAAAACTCCGGCAGTTGGAGCAAACGGGCTCCCTGTCTTCCTACATCTCTCAGTTCACCACATTGGTGCTGGAGATTAATGGTTTAACTGAGGATGATTGCCTTCATGCTTTCATCTCACGCCTAAATCCCTCCTTACGCATTGATGTCCTTAAAGCAAACATCACCACCACAGCTAGCGCTATTGCTTACGCAGAGCGCATTACAGATTTCCAAAACACAGGGAAGCACAGTGCTAATCGCACACAGAACTCTACTATGGCCAAAGGTGCTCACCCTCAAGATAACACCAGGTTTCGAAAAAACTCCGGTAATCAAGGTCAGCGACAGTCTCAAGATCCCCAAAAGACTCAAAAATCATATGCTGGATTCCAACAGAAGCACTCCTCCAAGGATCGCGCCTCTTCTTCTTCACAAAGTCATTACCGACATCCCAACATAAAGGTGCGGCCACTGACAAGAAGAACAACTCCAGCACAAAAGGACTTTGTACCATCTGTACAGGCGACCATAGATGGTTCGATTGTCCCAAGCGACCAAAGCAAAATTCCAATATGGAACCTAGCACTTCCCAGATAGAAGATGCTACCCCAGCACAAGACAAGAAAGGCAAAGCTGTTCGAATGGCAAATACCATCCACTTGACCCTTGCCAGCAATCCCGAACCTTCCCTGGCCACTCAAGTACTTTGTGTTCAAGGATCGATTCGTGGAACAACGGTCACTATCCTCATCGACAGTGGCTGCTCTCATAATTTCCTAGCTAGTTCTATGGTCGACAAACTTCGGTTGACCACCAGTCCTATTCTCATGGACTATCAGATTGAACTTGCAAATGGAACTACCTTCTTGTGCAACACCAGGATCAAAAACTTGTCTTTTCGCATCCAACATTATACGGACAAGTTGAACTTCGACATCATGCCTCTTTCTCGGTACGATGTCATACTCGGACAACAGTGGCTCTACGACTATGATCCATCAATCAGTTTTCGCAGCCATACGATCCAGTTTGTCCATCAGGGAAAACTTATTGAGCTAACTGGTTCTAGGGACTCTCCTTCAACCCCAGTTGCCTCTGCCCTACAAGTAAAGAAGTGGGTTCGTAAACGTCAAGTAAAGACTTCACTTCTGTTGGTTACGGCAGTCGAGGAGACACCAATAAAGGATCCTCCTGAATACCTCAACCAACCTTTTTTTCCAGCCCTACCTGGATCTTTTTCCACAAGAATTGCCAAAGCAGTTACCACCTCGACGACCAGTGGATCACCCAATCGAACTTATTCCCAGCAGTCATCCACCGTCGAAACCTCCTTATCGGGTTTCTTACACTAAAAATGAAGAAATCCAAAGACAGGTCACCGAACTACTCGACAAAGGTCACATTCGGCCCAGTCGCAGCCCTTTCGGATCTCTTGTACTACTTGTGGAAAAAAAGAATAAGTCAATGCGCCTCTGCATCGACTACCGAGCCCTCAACAAGCTCACTATAAAAAACAAATATCCATTGCCTCGCATCGATGACCTCTTCGATCAACTTCTACATGCAACACAATTTTCAAAGATTGATCTTCGTTCAGGTTATCATCAAATACACATACGAGAAGGCGATGAGTACAAGACAGCTTTTCGAACAAAGTATGGACACTATGAATGTTTGGTCATGCCTTTTGGGTTAAACAATGCCCCGGCCACATTCATGACACTAATGAACTACATCTTCAGGCCTTTCCTCGATAAGTTCGTCATCGTTTACCTCGATGACATCCTCGTTTTCAGTAGATCCCTACATGAGCACAAACAACATCTTCACCAAGTTTTTGAAGTTCTCCGCGCAAATTCTCTCTACATCAACATTGAGAAGAGTGAGTTCTTCAGGACCCAACTCGAATATTTGGGACATGTTATTTCCACTCAAGGCATCTCTGTGGATCCCAAGAAGGTCGAGGTAATCCGAAACTGGCCCACTCCTAAGAATGTTCATGATGTCCGCTCTTTTCTCGGATTGGCAAACTTTTACCATACAAAGGTCTATCAGTTTTCCGAAATCGCAGCTCCTATGTCCGAATTATTGAAAAGCACAGCAATTTTTCAGTGGCTTCCCGAAACAGAGTATAGTTTCCAACAACTTAAGCAAGCACTCACTACCACACCAGTTATGGCTATTGCTGACCCAAACCTTCCATTTGAGGTCATGACCGACGCTTCCGACATCGCTACAGGAGCAGTCTTGATACAAGAAGGCAGAGTTATTGCTTTTGACAGCCATAAACATTCTGATATCCAAACCCGATACCCGGTTTATGATAAGGAGTTTCTTGCCGTTGTACATGCTTATCGCTCTTGGAAACATTATCTCATGGGAGCCGACTCTGTGATCAAGACAAACCATCACTCTTTAAAGTATATCTTTACTCAGCCAGTCATGAACGCTCGACAAGCACGCTGGGTTGAGTTTCTGGCCAACTTTCACATGACCATTGAGTACATTCCAGGACTACGCAATGTAGTTGCAAATGCTCTCAAAGGAAAGTATTTCAATGATAAAGACTTCGGCACAGCAGTGACTCAGGGTGCTAAAAAAGCCTTCTCCCTCGCCCCCCCCCCTCTCTCTCTCTCTCTCTCTCTCTCTCTCTCTCAGAAGAGGGAGACGTTTGTTTATTAACATCTTTAAAAACAAAAATGGGATGGCATGTCAAAAAACAATTAATGCAATGCATAAAATACAAGAGGGAGAGCCTCCATGCTGCTCTCACTAACTAGGGGGGAAACATACAAAATAGCTTGCACATCAAAATCTGATGGTGTGGTGCAATGTACCCCATGTAGGCTTAGGTATGCTTCATCACCTTAGACAATGGAGATAGATGTTAGATGAGATGAAGAACGATGGGACAAGTCTCACGGAGTCTAACGGTTCCAATGCTTTGTTGGAATAAAGAGTCTCCTAGAGTTATGAACAAATTATCTAGACAAAAGTATATATACCTTTATATGACTAGAATATGTCCAATCGTACAAATTTATAAATTTTGTTATTCTAACGTCCAAAAATCTGCACATAAAATAAAAGAGAAAACCAAAGAGAAGAAAAAAGAGCTAGCAAATTTCTTTGAAAAACAAAAGGAAGACATACTTAGCAACCAAAGCAACACTTATCTAGACAAAATTATCTAGACAAAAGTTTAGCCAACAATGGACACCTTCAGCATGTACAACTTACAAATTCAAAATGCAAGGCTTATTTTTCAACTCTTAAAACTTTGCATCAATCTTTTTCATACCTGTAATTAAAAACTTGTGAAACAAGTGTTCCTATTTGTGACTTCAAATCTTCCAAATCTATATTCGTGTAGGGTGTATTAAGATCAAATGTTTCAATCAAGATTGGAGTACACTGCTCTTCTACACTCCGAGAGGAGTTTAGAAACTTTATGAATGGTATAACTCCCACCAAATCATTCAAAATTCAACTTTCATATACTCCATCAATTTACAAAGTTCATGGATAGTTGGTAATAAAGCCTTGAAGCAATAAGTCAACACTTTGAGACATCCATTTGACAAGTCTTATGAGCCGCTGGAATGAATCTAGTTTTCGCAGGGTTTTAATGGAGCTTCCAAGCTGCACAAAGGTAAACAAGACTTGGGTTGCAAATGAACCCAAAAGACTCAAAAAATTTGACGTTTCAAAATCAAATCCTTTTGAGCTATAGAACAACTAGTATACGTCTTTGCTGCAGAGTCAGCCTCTCCTAGTAGAGATTGCAAATAAAACTTTTTACAAGTGAAGAAAAAATTAGTTGAGCACTTGTCCGCATAAGAAATCACAAACTTTTGCTGGAATTTACACCAGCATGAGGGCGAAGAGTTTCTCTAACTCAGCTAAGCCCATCTTGGTTGAGTGCAGAAGCGTGGAAATGCTCGGTGCTGAGCTGTGCCAAATGCACTATGAGGCTGAAACACCAAACCTGACTGTACTGTGGGAAGATAAAGCTCAGACGCTACTGTGGCATCGAGCAAATGCTCCAAGCTGCCTCCACCAAAAGAATGGCGACCTTCCCATCGACTACTTGTTCATAATACATAAGAACCTCTCTGATGGGTTCTTTTACTGGGGTGCTTTTCTGTTGAGTTTATGCCACCTACAAGATAGCAGAGGCCGCCATTGGTACTGATGACGGAAGGGAATCTGTAATAATTGTGCTGGCTGGCACATGCAAAGGACGGCAGCGCTTCTCATGTTGCCCTTCTCACAGAGTGGTAGCAGAGATGCGATCTGAAGGAGATCAATTTGATCTTCCTCCTCTCTGTATAGCAGGACACATAGGACTCTCCTTTCCCTTGTGAATAGCTCATTTGTACTTTGTTTTCTTAAGGCTGAATATGAGTTTCTATTTCTGCCACAAAAAGAAAAGAAGAATGTAGCATTACCACTATGCTTGTAACACAAAATTGGTAGAGTTAAGATGGAAGTACAACAAATACCAAAAGAAAGATTGCCACATAGAGCATGGACTGCTAGTATGAAACTTCAGAAGAATCATAAAAGCAAGATCATCTGCACAGGATGGGGGACAGATATAAGGAAATGGTTCAGCAGATGGAAAGTGGAATCATACCTGACTATGTCCCCTGAAAAGGTCAAGATGCAAGAATTCCAGTTGTCCCTACTATGCACTCTACAAACCCAATGGTTGACAGCAGAAAAGAGGACCAAGCTAGAATACTAGCAAGATCATATAAATCCTTTATGCTGGTCATCTTTCATGACACCAGATGCCCCTGCTCAACATCAGTACTCCCATACCTCTTCTCTATCGCAGGAATATTGCCAGATTCCGCACACGGTCACATACCTTGGCAATAGAGACAGGAGCTTGGCTAAATTTGCCACGACATGCAAATTCTATGATTTGCAGACAGTAGAGATAGAGGCACATATAGCATTACACTACCCCCGATATGCACACATCAGAGACGACTATCAGCAAATACTGCCAGACATCACTCAGATCTCGTCAGTTCTCTCCACTGCCTCTCTGGTAGCGTTGGGATCTTTTGTCACTCGTCTTTTTTTGTACCGTCATGAACTTGAAAATTATTGACCCCTCCACAGCGGAGGAGATTTTTGTACTGAGGATTAGGTCCCATGGGTCATTTTTTGGCCCCCCCAGGACAATAATAAAATTCTACTTCTACTTCTACTTCTCTCTCTCTCTCTCTCTCTCTCTCTCTCTCTCTCACCCACACAGTGCACGCTCAAACGAGCTTCCATGTGTGTTTTCCATAGGCACATGTGTGTATTTCTGTGCCCGTGTGTGTGTGGGCATTTCACCTTCTAAAAAAATGTGTGTGTGGGTGTGGGCTTTTGCAATATAATGACAAATGGATTTCACCAAAAAAAGTGTGGGCGCGGGCGTGATGATACCCAGTCAAAGGCTGCAGCAGTGCGTAATAATGTCCCTAGATTTCCAGGATCCTGTCACAAGAAAAAACACTTTTAACAAAACATTAAAACGGATAGGTCACAATTGGCTTTTGTTCAAAGCAATGCTAAGGCCGGCCTCTTATAGATTCATATCCCCCATGGAAATACCTGAATTGAATCAAGCACAAGCAGTCGCTCTGGAAAGGGACACCAATCTGATAACACTGCGAAAGAATCTCCAGTTGGCTCCAGTAAACGGAAAGACGCAGGGAAGGGCAAAACACCGATAGATTCGACCCCCTTTACTGATTCCAATCCAGAAAGCTTACGCATTACAGCTGAAGTCCCCCGCACGACTCGTTTTGTCAATTTTACAATACCTGGAGGAACTTTCGAATCCTCTAGCACAAATAGGCAGTCTACAAGCGCCTGTCTTCCAACCTTGCAAGCAACTTCACAAATCTCCCTTCACAACACGAACGGAACGAAATTCTCAGAGGCAGAGCAGTTCCACAGAAAAACGAAGGCTACGTTAATTGGTGGAATCCATTGCGAACCTTAGCGGTACATCCCCCACTATGACGACAGAACCGCAAGCGTGCCTGTAGGAAGAGCTTTGCCTCAGCTTGACGACATGCTTGACAAAGGCATTGTTGACACTGGACAGGTAGTCGACGTGCGCTGGGAGCTGCGCTCTTGCTGCGACACCACGGGGTGATGCTTGAGCTAACATTTCCGCCGATTGATGTTTTTCGGCCATGGTAGACCGTTGGTGAGCTGGAGGAGCTTCACAAAGCAGCGCTCTGCGTTGTGCTGCGTCGCCATTCTTCTGTTTGCTGGATTCCTTCGCTTCTGACTGAGGGAGTAAATCGCAACGGGAAAGGGTCGATGTTGTGGCTCTGTCGTGTGTGGTTGCGGGCGTCCTTGTATCTCTTGTAGACAAGAGCACAAGGGAAGCTGTGAGGGGCATGCAAGGGCAAGCATGCCACGCCATCAACCAAAAATCCCTTCAACAAGCGTCTACAAGATGAGAGCGGAAAACACCATAACTTGGAGACGAGGGATTCGAGGTGTCCGTATAGGTGTTGCATGTTAGTGCAACGTTGGGTGCTATAACTAAACAAGGATGCAAAATTTTGTTTGTGTGCAAAAAGAAACACTTTGAGGACTCTCAAGATCCATTAGGCTTTGCCAAGGTTCTACATTTATTTGCACTAGTAACCTCACCCGTCTACGATGGGTTAGAGACCCGCTCCATTGGGTCTTTCTCTCTTTCTGTCTCTACATATATATATATATATATATATATAATCTCTCTCTCTCTCTCTAAGACTTTTTTAAATATAAATATGAATGTGTGTATGTGAGTGTGTATGTGTGTTTATATAAATAAACAAGAGTGCATGTGTGGGCTTACATATTTGGGGGACGGGCCTTCTACTAATCCACTATTCTCCATATTTGGCTATGAGGCTCTATCAATTAAGGCTCTGTCCAAAAAAATGTAAAAACAATTTTCGCACCCATGTAGTTGGTTCCAAGTGCAAACCATTGTCACCAACACAATTGCATCCGCTTTCAGTAGCGTGTTGTGTGCTCCCAAGTTCACATCTAGGATCATTGCAAAGATCATTTGTAAAGCAAGCATTCCTGTTAGCCCAAGAAAAGAAAAAGCCGATGTGTTTCGGCCTTTTAAGTCTGTGTTGTAACAAAGACACCAATAGCAAAGGAGAAGTGCTCCGTGGAATAGAATTCGATGACTTAGTAAAGGCTACTAAGGTTTGCAAGCTAGTGAAAAATCCATGGTGTAGCATTGTAGAGCCAAAATACCATCCCCAGTTGATTATGTCACTCACTATCCCTTTCTTTTTGAAGGTCTTAGGAATCAAGATCGTTACTTTCTAATGGTCCCATGCTTTTCCACACTATAGGTTTGAATTCAAATGCATCTCTCTATTCTGTTGTGATTCTCGAGGGGAATGGCGTTGGTGGCTCCGAGTACTACGGCTCTGACGATGCAATGCACCATTTAATATACAAAGAATTTATCGCAATATTAGCACTCCGTATGGCGAAGAGTTGGCACGACTCTCTTCGTAAATTTATAATTATAGGTTTGCATGCCTTTCCCCCATTTTGATTTTCAAAGCATTATCCTTTCTAGCTGCATGTTCTTTAATCTCTTCCTGAATATCAGCTTTGTTGACCTTTGCATCAAACTCCACAGTCACTTCTTGCTTGGCTATCTCCATTTCAATATGAACTAGATTCTTGACTGCAGAGACTAGTTGGGGGGTAGGGGGGGAAGCATTGCATGACTTTATAACCTCGTCAATGACTTCCTTCTTACCAAGTCCTTCCAAGACTTGAATTCTAGATATGGCATCCGTTAGCTGCATCCTCAGCTCTCTCACTTGATCTTGTAGGAAGTAAATTTGTTCATGATATCCAAGAATTGGTCGGTCAAAAAGACCACATCGTTCATAGATATGTGCATATGGGGAAGGTGTCCTGGCTGTCACTGTGGAGTATCTAGCTTTGTTACAGGAGGCTACTGGAGTGGAAGGCATTTTTGAAGAGGTTGGGCCATGCTTTGCTAGCCATATCTCCTGTTACCCCCTGGCTGAGAGCTAACCCCCTAGTTGGGCTGGGGGTTCAACCCAGCTAGGGGTTCCTAATTAAAGAGCTTGCTACAACCAGCTAGGGGAGCAGGGAGCAAAAGCAGAACGGGAGCAAGAGGTACGAGCGTATGGGTACGGACGGGAGCAAGAGCAGAAGCAGGTATGGACGAGAGCGGGTACGAACAAGAGCAGGTATAGATGGGAGCGGGACGAGAGCAGGTATGGACAGGAGCAGGACCAGGTAGGACGAGAGCGGGATGGGAGAAAGAGCAGGTACGGACGAGAGAGAGCAGGTACGAACAAGAGAGAGAGAGAGAGAGAGAGAGAGAGCAGGTACGAACGGGAGAGAGCAGGTACAGAAGAGAGAGAGAGAGAGAGAGAGAGAGACAGAGAGAGAGAGAGAGAGAGAGAGAGAGAGAGAGAGAGAGAGAGAGAGAGAGAGAGAGAGAGAGAGAGAGACTTGATGGTCAACCTTGGTGAGAGCACATCCAGTATTGGATGTGTTGCACAAAAGTAAAGAAATCTTGCAATGTTGTACTTATGTGGAGTGTCAAATGCATCTTTTGGATTGCCAAGTTTTGTATGCTTATTTGGTATTAGCTTGATAGTACCTGCAAATTAATAAAGATGGCTGAATATTAATATTTGAAGAGGCAATCAAACTCGTTGATATGTTATACCAACAAAATGTAAAAAATTACAAGATGATAATGCCTAAACATTGCCCGTTTTGACCAAACAAAGTAGGTAAGGGCTGGCAAATCCTTCTTAGAGATTGCAAGCAACAATAATAGAAGGGAGGAGCAAGCTTGGAGCATCAAATTCAAGAAGGGAGATGTTGAAGAAGCAGTAAGAAATATAGAAATACTACACAAGTGATGAGGAAGGAGAAGAAAGTTGAAGTCCCGAAGAACAAAGGATGGAAGGAGGAGTTGGGCTTATCTAAAAGAAAGAGAGGGACACCTGTCGCACCCACTAGGCTCTGAGAGTTAATCATCCTCCTCCTTTGAAGAGGGAGGATGATTAACTCTTCTTCTTATTATTCTTAATCTCCATCACCATTTTGACAAGCAAAAAAACTTTATCTTTTGCATTCTTCACACAAAATCCATCCTCAGCCTCGATACGCATTCTTTGTGTCCCTTACCTTAAATAATTGGCTTAGCAATGTCCACCTCTACATTTCTCCCCAATTACTTTGTGAAAAGTGCAGTCCTTTCGAATCATATCGGCTCAAGATTGTTTGAAATGAATAAATACCTTTTTACATGTAGCAATTTCTCCTCCCTACATTGTCTACAAATCATCTATTGCAAATCAGAATTGTTTTACATTGCTCGAGCAAATAATCACCTTTCTTGATTTCTTCTCTCGGTAATTGGTGTATAAATTTTGTATTCGATTTCCTTTCTAATCGTAGAATCATAATTCTCAATTGTATCAATTTATCTCCATCATACCTTGAAACAAGCTAGTTTTGCCGCTGCCTTATCAAATCGGCCATAGAAACGAAGTTAGTAAGTTGTCTGCATTCAGTGAGCCATGGCATTTTCTCATGTTTCCTATATTGTGACCGAAAGAGAGAGAATTGTTTTATGAAGGAAGGAAAGAGCTCAAGCACGAAAGAAAGTGAGACAATTGTTTGAAGGAAAATTCATTTCTATATCGTTTACTTTCGGGCGTTAATCAAGCGATCATGCCTCAAAAATGGAGAATGGGGTGATGAAAGACTTGGGCAACTTTCTTGGCAAGCTTGAAATGCCACATTGAAGTAACAAAGTGCCTTTTGCATGCTCAGCCATAGGAAATTCAAATCCTAAAGCTTTTGCTACATCTAGGTTGCTTCCAGTCACATGAACTGAGATTTTGAAGCTTTGCCATGAAGCTAACCTCGCCCATCTAATCCATGACACCTAGTATCACACCTTTAAGTTGAAGCTCTCGCACCAAATTGGTTATGCGTTCTTCCTTTAAACGATAGTTCTTCCTTTAATTGATAGTTCAATTGACGGGGCTTGCAAAGCATTCTTACCAGGTCATTGAAAATATGTAGCATTTTAGTGTGAAGCAAGTGTGATCACCATGTGACTATAACACTAATATAGCAAGGATTTCAGGCGCTCTCAATTGGCACTTTGGGTTCAAGTTGTTATGCCAATCCATCATTATTAAAGAGTGATTGCAAGCGTGAAGCAAGTGTGATCACAATGTGACTATAACACAAATATAGCATAAATTTTAGGTGCTGTCAATTGGCACTTTGGGTTCATTGTTATGCCAGTCCATCATTCTTAAAGAGTGATTGCAAGTGTTCGAGGCTTTCCTAAAGGCAAATTATGGGTCATCTTCATCATTATCCCTAGAGTCAGTGACAACTTCAACGTTATTCCCCTCTTCTAGACAGCCAGTGAGCTCGTCAAAACACTCCACAAATTCTGGTGAGTCATCATTCATATCTCCATTGTTTGTCACTCCATCTTCATGTATAGAGAGAACTTGAGCTAGCTCCTATTTCTTCATAGTTGCAATGTCCTCATGATTGTCATGATACCTTGTGACTGATACACTGCAAAAATAAGAAAGTTTTCTTGTTTTGAGTACGTGGGTGTTTGAAAAGCCTATATGTAGTGCAAACTACGAGTTTCTTTAATGGCCTCACAATCATGTCTACTTGTCCTTCGCACTTCATTCACTTTCCCTTCATGGAACACTATGTGCACTACATTATTACTAAGGCTTTCTTTATTGTATGTTGATTGTGCCCTTGTAGAGAGGTTAGCTATAACCCATGTTACAACATCATGGGCATCATTGGTATTTTCTTGAGGGCATGTTAATTGGTGTCTAAATAGAGCTTGCTTAATATTATAATAGCACCACATCCTCCCCCTTGCCATGGCTAGACCCAAAGAAATTCCATGTCATGTTTAGACTGGTCACAGATTTAAGCCTTGATTTAAGCCTTGAGACAAAATAGAATCCTTGGGGCTAATTTAAATTGAGAGGAACCAGCATCTGACCACACCCAATGTTGTTTTTCTTGTACATGGTGATATCATTTTCTAGCCATTCCCAATGCAATAGAAAAGCATATTGCAAAAATAAGGTGTCAAATTTCCTATCATCCAAAATGTAGAAATGATTTGTGTGTTGCATTGACCTAGACTCTTGTGAGTCAACAAGAAGGTTAGCATCAATCATAAGAGAATCAAGAAAAATGATTGTATGTGATATGCACTAGAATTATTATCTTCTTGTTATGTTGCCCTCTTTGCCGCTAGTTGATCTAAGCTGTGCTCCTGCTTCACTTTCTATAGGCCCTTTCTAGAGAGCATCATCTCGCATCTCTTGAGGTGTTGGTATGGTTGTCACTCTATGAATTTTAGGGTGTAGGCTAAAGCTTGTCAAGACTCAAGACTGATATTCATCTAAATGGCATGATGTTGTTGCCTCCAATGCTCCTACCAATCACGTTCTTTGCTCCAATAGCAATGATCAAATGTGTACATCTACAACTACTTCTTTCTACTGATCTGCAAGAAGTCTTCTTTTTTCTCATTGTTTCTCACTTTGCAAATGTAAATTTTTTTCATTTTGATACCATGCCATTTCTGTCCTCACCCTGTAATATGTTTCTTGTGCCTTGACCAAGCTTTTCAGCTTTCCTATCTCGTAGCCTTTTTCTGCTTCTCTTGCAAGCCATGACAAGCTACATCTTGCCATTGATGCCATCGTGATAATTAGTGAATCTCTAGAATAGACCGACCAAAAAAGAGACTAGCTAGCTTGTGAAGTGAGCAAAGAATAGAAGACAACTTACTCGGAGGCCTGGGTAGAGGCCAATGTGAACACTATCATCCCCAGGGAGATCGCCGATGTGGATGGGGTCCAAGGGTATGGCCTTGCCCTTGGAGCATGAATCGAAGTGCTCCATTTGGTGTTGCTTGCGTAAGAATTATTGTGTCGGCTGGGCAGCTGGACTGTGGAGGGGGCGGTTGGTTGGGGTGGCACTGGGCTTTGTCCTTCATCCCTTTGGAACTGCCACTATCTTCTCTTCATCATCTGGTACTGGTCCTATGGTAGCTTTGTTGGCCAGCCCATAGCCGATTGGTAGTTGCTGCTGTAGCATGTGATGGAGGACTGGCATGTACAGCTTAGGGTTGCCGAGGACTTCACTATGTGTCTTGAGGTCCTCCCACATCTAGTTGCAAAAATAGTCTGCCCAGCTAGTGATGTGGGGGGCTGCCAGTCTTGCCCGGATGTTGGGCACGATAGATTGGTGGTGATCCATATGTTTGTCCTGGGGCAACCATTGGAGAGCACGTGTTGACTTTTCCAACTTTGGCTTGATGATCTTTAAAAAATGGATGCGCCCCTTGCTCTTTTTTTGGTCATATCTGTAGATTTTGCTGAGGGCCTCAGGCATCTTTTTTTTTTGAGCGTATTTGTTGGCAATAACTATAAGGCCGAAGGCCACTCGCACCACATATTCTTCAATAGAGCAGAGTGTCATACCTACACCTTCGACCCCAAATTTTTCAGCCCTTGGATCATTCTGTCCACATTGATTATGCAATCTTCTTCACATGACAAAGATTACTCTACTGCAACATACCTTCGCATTGCTGTCAATTCTCTTGGGTTGGTGCTGACACCCTCGTATGTCACAGCCTATTGGATTCTTTCTCCATAGCTACATTGACTAGCTTCATAGCAGCTAGATGACTCTTCTCTAAAGTAGCTGCACTGTCCACGGTGACTTATGACATCTTCAGCACACAACCATTCATGCAGTCATCTTTCAATCGACCAGTCTTTGATCCAGGTGGACTTCACTTTCTTCTTCCTCTTCCCTTTGGCCTATCGTTTGGGTTTTATTCCCAAAGGCGAAGGAATACCCGCAACTTAAGAGGAGGAAATGCATATTATGTAAAGGATCATAAGTTGTACTCATTGTATGTACATGCTTTCGCTACGTAGTCATTATGCTTACACATGCATATACTACTCTGATTCTTTTCAGCTTTCTTTTTCAGTTTTTGATGCTATCATATGCACCAAATGCAATCCAAAAAGATCTTGTACATGCACCCTCTAGTTATCCAGTGCAATTTAAGAGGGCGTGTTGAGGATAGTGTAAATTTCACTATCTAGATAGGATTCATAGGGCAAACCCTACCCTAACCTAAGGGGTTCACATGTATATATTCATGTTTATGTTCAATACAACATAGTATATAGGTCTTTCCCTCTCTCTCTCTCTCTCTCTCTCTCTCTCTCTCTCTCTCTCTCTTTCCACTTCATCACTCATGTCAATAAAGAACCTCAATCTTCGTCTTAATGAATGATGTGGGATTATATGGGGACAAAAGCCCTATGCTATGAATGCTCAAGATGTGGACGCAGCAAAACATTTTTACCAACAGCAAGAATCTTGATATCCTTATGCCATGCAGATCTTCAAGGCTTTGGTGGATGGTAAGAAACCCGTGGTCTTTAATGTAGTCATGCATCCAATGATGTTCTATCCAAAGATAGGCAACTGTGACAATGGATTATGTTTGAAGGACCTATGCAGTTTGGAGACATTCACCCAATTCTTCATACAATACCTTCGACAAATCCCACATAAATAGGGTGAAGAGGCAAATTCCAAGAGAATTTTGAAAGAGGCAAACATAAATTTCTTGTGGCATTGTAGATTTGAGCTGATTTAATGGTCAGTATTATGCTTATGCTTGTATAAGTGTAGTTGTACCAAGTGGAAATCAAGAATGGGAAAATCTCTCACAAGATTCAATTTAGCAAGAGATAGGTATGCAGACTACACAAGTATTATTTTTTGGCCTGGTGAGGTATTTGAGCAAGTTGTGGCACTCTACCGTCCATACAAGAAGGGTGACGAGACCTAAAGGTCCTTTGTTTCTATCACAAAAGTCAAAAGTTGAGAAAGAAAAGGTGATAGAAAGAATGTGGAGGCCTATAAAATATTTTTCGGACACCTATGCAACCATGCTAGCAGAGAAACTCCTCGAGAAAGAATGGTTATTTGGCAAGAAGGACAAAGATAATTGCATGGAGGAGTGCATCAATGTGGGAGTGAAACATGATGTAGTGGGGATAGTGCGATTAGATATCTGCTCACAAAGATATCCTTGTTGGTCAATGCAATATAGCTACTTTATCCACAACTAAGGAAAAGGCATGGACACATAAGTGGATGAAGAACCAGGAAGGTCCGAAGTAGTTACTTCATTTATGAGAGCCCAAATCCCACAACAGGTGATTGCATATGTTGAGAAGCTGGTGAATAAGCACCAAATGAGAATATCAAGGGCTGTCAAACATGGCTTTCAATTGAATGTGAACATCACTTCAGAACAAAGGTTGTAGCATACAGGGGAGCTTCATATGAGGACTTTCTACTTGATGAATCAAGTTGGGATAAGCCCCAAGTATTCTTCATTGATGAGGTTTCTTCCAATGATATCCACCAATTTATCCATTGAATACTATATACCACCATTAGTAGAGTTGGAATTTGTAATGTTGTCATTTTTGTTAATAAAGAAAACAAGGAAGAGATGATAGCACTTTGGAGAAAGTTTATGCTTATGATATCAAGATCTACAATGGTGTATATGCTTATGATGATAGCACTTTGGAGAAAGTTTATGCTTATGATATCAAGTTCTACGATGGTGTATATGCAACAAAGAGAAGCAAGAGAGAATGTGGATTAAAGATCCAATGCCTCGAATCATTCTTATTATGCATGCGGAGTCCATATCCTGACCACTCACTAATGATGACATACGGGGGGCTTCCAAGAGTTTGCATTTCATACTAGAAGAGCAAGATATCCACAGGTCCTCTCATCATCTAAAGCACTCCAAAATCTATGAATGTCTAGCCAAAAGTTTATGTAAGTCTTTTGATTACTATGATGGAATACTTGCAACTGCCTAATTGGGAGGTCACCTTATTACAGATGGGATATCTTTTGATTACTACATTGGAATACTTGCAACCACCTAATTGGGAGGTCACCGTATTGCGGATGGGATATCTTTTCAAAGATCTTCTCAGAAAAGGATATTCCACCAATATTATTGAAAGAAAGTCTTGCATGGCACACTTCACTTGCAATCTGATCTAACTATTGGCTATGAGAAAGAGGTGGAACATAAGAGGATTGGAGATGATGACATGGATGATCTTGATGGCTCCCAAGATGAAGAGAATACAGATCACTAGTGACTAAAAGGATGCAGGTAATGATATAGAGAAGATTGCATATGATGGCATGGGTGTCTTTCATGGTTCACAAAATTACTTAAAGAAACCACAGATGCATATGTCAGTATGACAATTTTATTTTCTTTTAAAAGCATTTTATATAACGATAACCTATCAATCTCACAAGGTTTTGTATTTTTTAATAGACGGTGGAGGAGGATGATGAAGAAATGATTGCATTTGGATTTAAAGTTAGTGCTACTGAAGTAAAGGCCATAGTCTCTCCTTCAAGTTTAATCGATATGGTGATTGCTGGGAAATTTGAAAAGTAAAAATTTGAGATAGTAAGAGGATCACCAAAACACTTCCCTAACATGGAGAGTCAACTAATTGGATTATATAGAAACTAAGAGCATACGATGTTGGTGCAGCTCATGTTGAAGTATTCTGAAGATTTGTCAAAGCTACAAGACATCGGAACCAAGTTTGATGTTCAGGTCCTCATTGGAGACCAATCTCAATATGTATCATTTGGTGAAGAAGAAATTCAAATACTTAGACATCATTAGAAAGAGGTTAACGGCATTATGATGGCCACCCTCAAGTTTGAAACAAACTTTATGTTGGCTTAATATTTATATTTTGATTAAATCTAATGAGCTAATGTTTGTTTGTTTTTTGGTGGTACAATCATATCTTGGTTTCCTACAATAATTGGGAAGTGTGTGTATATCATAGATTATTTGCTTTCTACATGGCTCAATAATAAGAAAAAGTCCATAGGAGATGTTTGTACCTAGCTGCAATCTATCATTATGCCATAGTATGAGGAGTAAGTGATACTACAACCTTATATTTACTTTTGCCAAAGGTAAGATAATAAAGATTCTTAATTGGCCATGTAGGAAACATTAGAGTTTGGTTACTTTGGACCTTCATGCCAAGAAATGTTATTTTTCCAATTCAATGGCAAGATATCATGGCAATGTGGTGTTAGCGTAAGTGTACTCTTAATACCTTGTAATTTTCATGGTATGTATCTTGTGCAATGCATGTATTCATTCTATTGTATGTTATGATGGACAGGTCTACATCATAGTTAATAAGTGCAATTGAACAAGTCATAAAGTACAACAGTGACTTGCAAGAAGTAATGGACTTACAAATAAGGTTGTAGATCAAAATGATGCACACAATTGTGGATGGAGACTGTGCTACAATTGCAAGTTTCTCCTTAATGAAATATTTGATGTGAAGGGCTTACTATCCTCCATGTCAACATATTCTGATGCAAAACTATATACGTTTGTGGATCATACCATTTGATACGTAATTGCTCAATCTTAATTAAATACCATTCTATACGTAATTTCTCAATCTACAATTCAAGTAAAGGAGACATCCAAATTTGCCTCAAAGGCTCTAAAGGAAGTATAGATTCAATATACTCCCAAAGCATCATAGCTATTAAAAGACTCTACTCCCAAAGCCTCACAATCAAGTCCACATGTGGAAGTGGAGATTCAATCTATGCGTGAGGAATCTACACCCAAAGCATCACAACGGAGTCCGCGAGCAAAATTAGAGATTTAAACTATGCCAAAACATCACAGCCTTTAGAGGAGTCTATTTTCAAAGCATCACAATAGAGTCCATGAGCAGAAGTAGAGATTTAGTCTAAGCCAAAAGCATCACAACCTCTAGAGGAGTATAGGCCCAAAGCATCACAACTGAGTCCATGCTTGAAAGTAGAGATTCAATATATGCCTCAAGAATCATGGCCTCCAAAGGATTCTATGCCAAACCATGAAGGAATTGTAGGACACTTCCCTAGATAAGACGTGGCTTGAAAAGTTCTATTAGCTGACTATTGGTGGCCCACAATATGGAATAATGCCTATGAGTTGTAAAAAAATGTGATGTATGCCAACGAACTGCCAAAACCTAAGACAAAGTCTTCAATCTTCTAATTACTATCATGGCACAACAACCCTTTGAAAAATGGGGAATTGACTTTGTAGGACCATTGCTAAAGGAACACAAGCCTGGTACACCATCGTGGTGGCAACATGTTATCACACTAAATTGGCTGAGGCAAAAGCAATACGCAAAGAGGATGCCATAAGTATTGCCAAGTTCCTTTATGAAATTGTGATCATATAGTATGGTTGTTCCTTGGAAGTAGCCTTTGACTGAGGAACACAATTTGTCAATGAAGTAATCTAAGACCTCCTCTCAAGATTCCTAGTTGTACACTAGAAGAGCACTCCCTACTATCCCAAGGGGAATGGGAAAGAAAAATCTAGCAATAGAACCATCTATAGTATTCTCACAAAGGTAGTGGAAACCAAATGCATTGATTCGATAGAAAAGCTCAACTCTACCTTGTGGGCCTACCAAACCACTTTTAAGATCAACACAGGTTTTATGCCATTCCAACTCATATATGTGTTGGAGGCAATAGTCCCATTAGAATTCATTATCCCTAGTCTACGAGTGGTAGTAGAAAAGCATCTTGGTGATAAAGAATACTTGGAGCATAACTAATCCACCTTAAGAAGCATATTTAAGCAAGGGTGAGAGCCTACCATGAAATGATAGAAGAAAAATGACAAAGGAAGGCATGGTTTGATAGATATCCCAACCATAAGGAGATTAATGAAGGTAACAATGTCTTACTCTAGAATGCCAAATTCCACAAGGACAAATTGAAGTATCAAGACCAAGTACCTTACAAGGTCAAGAAGGTCAACACCATTGGCACTATGCTCCTCAAAAGTTTGGATGGAGTGCAATTCAAATAGACGATTAATGGTAGCACACTCTAGCTCTATTACAACCACTTACAACTCATCCATGACAACTTACAAGCCAACATCAAAAAAATTAAAGATTTGGAAACCCCAAATCTCCCTTAGTTAGGATTAAATTGTTACACATGCACTCACTAGCAATGTTTGTGTGTGCACATATAGCTAGACTAATCAATTTCAACCTAGGCTCAAAGGTGATGATTGAGTCCTAACTACCCAATGAAATTCCAACAAAATAAGCATATAGTTATTCCATGCCTAGTTATTAGGTCACGTACACTCACACAATTGTGCATAGGCACATAGTAGATTGCATCAATAATTGTGTCATACATTTTCATTCCATACTCTCAAAGCATGTGCTAAATTCACATCTCTCACACTACACACACAACTATCATACTTGCATGCTAACTATTCTATAAGTTTAATGACCAATGGTACACCCTATCCAAAATGGATGCTAGATCGAAAGCAATATCAAAGCTAAAGAATATTCAATAAAAGAGTCCACAGCCTCAGCAATGAGACCCCTCCAAAGTTTGCAGCAACCATCTACCTCCTCTCAACCAAGGCAACCAACCATAGGCATTTGTGGCTCAAAGTGATAGCTTTAGGAAGGATTCTATACATGAAATGGAGACCGAAGAGGTACCAATATAGCCACAATCACCATCCACCTACGTGACTAATACAACCATAGTTCACCATCCACCTACATGACCATTGATGCGGCCCAGTCCTTGGAGCATGTGTGGCCACCTCCATCAACTTATGTACTTTCCAATGAGGCAAAAATTTTCCTAGAGCAAAGGGGAATTGGATGTTTGTTTGAGTACCTACAATTCTTTAAGGACAATCCTACCGTGACCACATACATCCAAGAATTTCTCCTTTCTTATCATTCCAAGGATGCGCAGATTGGCAGATACGGTACCATCATTGTAAATTAGAGTTCACTCAATATCATACTCGATAGGATAATGATCCAAAAGGGCGTCTCACTCCCAACTAAATGGGAAAAATACCCACAAGGCCTGTCAATGCCAAAATTCTTGAAATTCAGCCTTTCCTCACCAAGGCCACCAAGTCCCATAGGGATATAATACTACTTCACACAATCATTGACCCTCAACTCAAAGAAGCTGCTACATTCCTATCCATAATCCTAGGAGTTAAGTCTATCAAGAATCACTCCCTCCCACCCTGCACCTTTGTTTTGCTCAGTATGTAGCTAAAAAAAGATTGTCTTATCCATAATCTTGGGGGTTAAGTCTAACAAGAATCACTCCCTCCCACCCACCTTTGTTTTGCTCAGTATATAGCTAAAAAAAGACTAGATCCAGCATTTGGTCATCTTCTTCACAAAGAAACTCGATGGTTCATCTAGCCAAAAATATAAAATTTTCCAATTATTGGTAGTAATCATCAGTAAAGAGGTGCAAGAAAAGAAAACAACTCTCTCGATGTTGCCACAACCTATTGAGAAGTTGGAAATTCTCTTGTCACTCATGTGGGAGCCATCACAATCTTCTCCTCATACCACATTGCCCAATGAGGATGTCTTAGAAGCATTGCCTATGATGGAGGTTGAAAATGCAAAATTGCCCCACGAGATGCATAGTTGCAACCAATAGATCTCAATCAACAGTAATAGAAAGAGCCAAAGTCTACAATGGTGCCGACCCCACCCATCAACATCATGCTAGTAAATGAGCCACAAGGGGTTCTAGTGCATGATCAGCAACACAACTATTGTACCCAAGTGTGAGACCTACCAATGGAGCAACCCCCTGCCAATACTACAAGATTATCAAGATGGATACATGGGCACTAGTTACATCAACGATTTTTCCAAACCTCATCACCCTCTACCATCCTCCATCATCAAGCCAACCATATGCTTCAAATGTCAGAACTATTCACTAGCTTGGCCAAGGAGGAGCATGACCTAGAATTGGAAAGATAATTGCAATAGATGTCACAACACTTTGGGCACAATTAGATGAGAAAAATGTTGAAGAAGTGTGCATGAACCAAGCTCTCCAAGATCAAGAGAAAGTAGTGTGTGATATGACTTCCAAAACCAAATAGAACTTACAATAAAACTTCACACTACTCCTTTGACCACTTGACCTCAACACATGTACAGCAAATCGAGAAACTTATACAAACTTGGCTCACTCTAATTTAAAAAGAAGAAGCAGCAAGCCGAGGAGTTGCTCCTCCTCCCTGACCTTGCTGATGCTCCCCTCTCCTTAGCCATACAAACGTACGGCCTACTCTCCCTCCTCCTCTGCTATATGGCCTCTCCCTCTCCCCTCTGCACTCTCCTCTTAGCCTCACCGCCCTCTCCTCTCTGCTCCCTAGCCTCTCCTCTTTACCTCGCCCTTCTCCTCTCCTCTCTACCTGCTCTCTCTACCCTGCTCCCTTATCGTATGGCCGTACGGCCTCCTCCCTACCTACCCTCTCTTCTTCGCCCCCCTCTCCTAGCCTCTCCATCCTACCCTCTCCTCCCTACCCCTCTCTTCCTCTCCACCCCCTTCCCTAGCCTCTCCGCCCTACCCTCTCCTCCCTAGTCTCGCTTACCCTCTCCTCCCCCTTCCCTTCTTACACCCTCTCCTTTACCTCCTTGCTGCCCCCCTTCTTCCCTTGCCCTCACTCTCTCCCTCCTGCTGCCCCTTTCACCCTCTCCCTCTCCCCCTACTGCCCCTTCTCCCCTTAGCCCCCACCTTGTCCCTCTCCCTTCCTGCTATCCTCTCCTATCCCTTCCTAGCAGCATTGTTGGTTGGATGGAGGTTTTTGTGTTCGAGTTGGCCTTCACACCTTGATTGATGATGGCCCAGCCTTTAGCCAATCCTCGCCTATTTTCACCGGCCATGAAAACCATCATTTTCTCAAAAGACGAGTTGCAATAGCTCAAAAAAGATATTGAGTAGGAGAGCTCGACATTGCTCTTTGCTGCCATCCATGAGTCCCACCCTTCCAGGTTATAGGCCATGGATGCTCACCACTCTACTTGGAGACCTTGTAGTGAACTTCATAGATGTTCATCTGCTTGGGTGAGTTTTCTTCCAGATTGTTTTTGACTCCTCAGAGGTAGTACGTATAGTGCTATAGGTTAGCCCGTTAGCACTAGGCTCCAGGAGGATTTTTTTGACCCCTTTTTCTTTGGGGTTTGATCCTATCGAGGAAGACGACTAGACGACGTCACTCTTCATCAGATTTCCAGGCCTTCCTCAGGTGTACCATCGACTACTACATTCCATTAGAGCCACCTTTGGAGTGGTTATTGAGATCCCCCCTCTCCCTGAGATGCCTACTTCAGTAGCAGAGGCAGTCAGGCCCCGATCATCTTGTTAATAGAGCTCTTCGTGACCCCATTGAAGTATTGCTTGAGATTCCTTTTTTGCTAGAGCTTCCTCCTGCACTTCTGCTTTCTCCACCACCTTCTCTGCCTCCGTTGCTAGATTCCCCTCCACCTTCTCCTAGCTCCAGTTCTGTCATGTTCTCCTCCTCTGCAGCTTTCCAACAAATCTTATATACATGTGCTATGTTCCTAGACCAAAAGATCTAAGTACCATTTGGAGGCTTTGTCAACTAATGCCATAGGGAACCAAGTGTCTTTGGTCTCGTTAGATTGATCACCTCTCGCTCTACAAGCAATATCAAAGAGTTGAAGGGACCTCTCTAGATCTCCCCGACCATTGTACTTTGGAAGTTCAAGCTTGCCCAAGGGTTTTCTTCCATGGTTGTTGAAGTTTGGGTGGTTGTTGTTGCCAACATTGTCCAATTCAAGGGTATCATCATCATGGAAATGACCTGCGACACTGTGGATTGGATCTGGATGAGGGTTTTGATTACTTGGGGGAGGTGGATTTGACGAGGAGGGTTGTCATATATGCCAGTCGGATCGCAATTGCATGCACAATTACCAAGTATTTGATTGAGTGCATCCTTTGGTCCAAAAGTTGAGTTGTGTGTGGTATGGAGATTAGAGACGTGTTAATAATGCGGGGAACTTCATGCTATAAAATGTGCCTAGGATGTCCCCCTTGAGAGTGGGAGTGTGCCGGTGCAAACGGATTATCCACCAATTGGAGGTCACGATTGAAAGTTATGAGTGAGTTAGTGTGAAAGTTAGCCCATAGGGAGGATGCAAAATTAACGAGTGTGAGGGATGCCAAAATGGTGTGTAATGGAATAATACCCCGTAGTAGCATGGTATTTCCATGTGTTAAATTTGGGTTCAAACTGGGTTCAAATTGGGTCCCAAATGGGCGAGTTACAAAGGGTTAAATTACTGCCAAAATTAGGCCTTTAGGGAGTCTTGGCCTTAAGTTTTGCATGAATGTGCTTAAAATCAAAGAAACTAAACGTACCTTAGTTAGTCTAACTAGCCAATTATAACATAATGACATGGTTAATCTAACTAACCTAACTACTAGTTAATTTAACTAGCCTAGTTAATCTAACCTAAGTACAATTAATTGACGACAATTAACCTAACCTATAGTTAATGTAACCTAACCTAGATAGCCTAACTTAATTGGGATTAAGTAACCTAACCAAGGTTAGTTTTCAAGGTTAGGGTTAGGGTTAGTTTTTTTTTAATAGAGGGGGGTAGTGGCGGCTATCGCCAATCTAGCAGCAAGGGGGGAGAGGGGAGGAGTTGTGTGAGGAGGAAAGTGAGGGAGGAGGGGTGGGTAGGGAGGGGTGAGGTGAGAACAGGGAGTTAGCAGCAGGGAGGGGGCAAGTGTGGGGAGATGGTAGCCGCCACCGCCGTGTAGGCGAGCCAGCTTGGGTGAATAGGAGGATCCAAGGCTGAGAGTAGAGTACATGGTGGAGAACTCATCTCCCTCATAGATCATGGAGGTCAAGGGTTGAGGAAATACTCTAAGAGGGTGAGGGCTTAGGGGAAGCCTAGGAGTTGGAAAGGAAGAAAGTGTAAGATCATGAGGGTGGGGGGGAGAGAGAGGAGAAGGTGTAAGAGCATGGGAGTGGGGGAGAGAGAGGAGAAGGGAGGGAGAGGAGGAATTGCAAGATTGGAGGATAGGGGATAAGGAGGCAAGTTTAGGACATGCTTTTGGATGTGGAGTGCAAGGGAGCATGGACATGTGGAGACAATTCCATAGAACACCAAAATAGAACTCAAAGCAATGCTCCAAAGAGTCTTAGTTTCGTTCCATTATGGGATATTTATACAAGTTTGAGAGCTTCTCTCTCTACGTGTAGAAATTGTAAGAATTTCTCTCTCTACATGTAGAACTTGCATCTAGGATGTGCATATAGAAGTTGCATGTAGGAATTGCATGTTGCATGTATGAGTTTCATGTAGGAGTTGCATATAGAAATTGCATGTTTCATGTAGGAGTTGCATGCAGGAACTGCATTTAGGAAGTTTAGGACATGCTTTTGGATGTGGAGTGCAAGGGAGCATGGACATGTGGAGACAATTCCATAGAACACCAAAATAGAACTCAAAGCAATGCTCCAAAGAGTCTTAGTTTCGTTCCATTATGGGATATTTATACAAGTTTGAGAGCTTCTCTCTCTACGTGTAAAAATTGTAAGAATTTCTCTCTCTACATGTAGAACTTGCATCTAGGATGTGCATATAGAAGTTGCATGTAGGAATTGCATGTTGCCTGTATGAGTTTCATGTAGGAGTTGCATATAGAAATTGGATTTTTCATGTAGGAGTTGCATGCAGGAACTGCATTTAAGAATCGTATGTAGAACTTGCATGTGGGAGTTGGATGTAGGACTTGCATGTAGAACATGCATGTTGGATGCCTAAGACAGATTATTCCTTTCCTTATTCAAGGACAAGTGGAGATTTACTCTTACTCCACACACACTCTATGCTACTTGAGTCCATGTTGATACAGAGTTAACACTACTCCTAGCTTTCTTATAGGTTGTTTAAGGAAAGCATACCTCATCTTGATATCATACCATTCTTTAGCTTTTAGGAGCTTGTCAAATCTCTGCCTCTCTAATTTGAGGATATCTATGTCAACCATGATTGTGACCCTATGAGTATGGGCAACAAGAAGCATAGTATCTTGGAAGAACTTTGTAAAAAAATCCTCTATGGCCACTGGCAGTGCCCAAATTGAGGCTCTCTATCATCTAAAACTGAGGTGCCAGTAGTCACAGACAAGCCTTTGGAAAAGTGCCTTAGGAATGCATTGGCCCATGTGGAATCTTATAGTAACACATGTCGAGGATTTGCGAGAAGATCAGAGAGTCATTTCCTGGTGTTTCCAAAGGAGTTGAGAAGAGCTAGAAGTAAGCGGTGTAGACGAGAAAGAACTAGTTTGGACGTGTTGGTTGAGGTATGCTTTCAGGACTATCTGGGTGTTCTACCACAAATAAATGGATTCAAAGAATACCAAGGCTGAGGCATCCATCGTGAAGTTTATTGGGTGAAATTTTGTGAGCTGGCAGTTTTCAATGAAATTGTGGTTTATGCAAAAAGGTCCATGGGGAATGGTCTTTGGTGTTGAGAAAGAACCTTCAATTGGTGGTGAAGCCGAGAAAGACTACTTCCACCACTTAGACATGACAAACAATGCTATAGCAAATTGGATGATCCTAGAAGCACTATTCGGTGTAAAAATGTGTCATTCAAAGGCCATTTTGAAGCAATAGCTTTACAATTTACAGATGGATGATAATGAAGAATTAGCGACCTTCCTAAATCGCATGCAAGCATTACCAGAATAGCTCTTTGAGCTCGGGTCTAAAATTGAAGACAAAGATCAGAAGATGATACTACTGAAGAGTTTGCCCTCAAGGTACGTGAGTCTACTTGAATTCTAAGGCTTGATGATGAGGTTGACTTCATAGATTGTGTTGGGTTACTTCTAAGTGAGGAGAAACATGAGGAGCATCTCTTTACTAGTGATACCACCTATCTTACAAAAGATAAACAAAAAGGAAATATGTGCTCGTGTTATTATTATGGCAAGCCAGGCCACATTGAAAGATTCAGTGTGAAGAAACAAAAGGACAAGACAAAAAAGAAAGAGAAGAGTAAGGCTTGCAAGAATCTTCATCACCAAAAGAGATGGTGAGATTTGTCTCTGTTGAGTTACTTGATCAAGATTGGGCCTTCTAAAAGTCGGATGGTGTTCACCAGAGCATTCTTTTTCGGCACTGGAAGAAACTTTCAAATTTTTTTTTAGTTATGGTGTGTTTTGAGCTACAATGCTTGGATTCTCAGGCTTTGATGCTTGTGAGATTCTTTGGTTATGTCTAGACTACGATTTCAACTCACAAGACTATGATGTCCATTTTCTTTTTCGACATCTCCCTATTCAGATCAAGGGAGGTGTCAGGAAGATGATCTTCTAGGGTGATGCTATGTGGCAGTACAATATTCATCTATGGTGCTGGTGAAGTGCCATGCAAATGGCTGAAGGGCTACTTGTTAAGCTTGCTTGTGTTCTACATGTGGTGGTTCAGAGCTTTCTGGAGCTAGGCGACATCATCTCATGTGCATGGCACTGCAGCAAGCTAGTATATTAGCTTTGAAATCAATTGACTCCCTCCTTTTGTCGTGAAGGCATCGAACCTTGGTATGTGCTTTGTAGAGTAGCTAGTTGCCTTTGTTTCTAGGGTCCTCAGTCTTACTAGAGTCATATTGTATTAGCCAACAAACCCCATAGGATTGAGGCTTATCTTTTCAATAGAAGAAGTCGACTGTTTTATTTCTACTGTGCTCTACAATTGCATGTTTCAATAATCAATTGAATTTAGCTTATTACATTTTCTAATGTCCTCAAAGTTTCTTGGTGCACTACTTAAAGTATCAGAATTGTTTGAACTCCTTGAAGGTATGATTCTATATGAATAACTTTTTGTGATGGTTGTGGAGGATGGTAGGCACTTCCCATATTGGGGTGTCTACCATCACTCCAATTATGGCATTGTGCCCATAATGGGATAAGGGCGGGTACACACACACACACACACACAATCCTAACAATTCAATCAAAAATGGATGTACATCCATAAAAATGCCTTTAAAAAGCAAGAGATGAGTTGAATGACAAAATGGCTTATATCTTTGTACATTAATTAGTGGAAGGGTCACTCAAAGGATGGTAGAAAGATCAAGTGGGTCTAGTGATCTCTATAGGGTGGTATCTGCTCCTAATGTGTTGCTAGTGGCATATAAGTCATCTACTATCTCACAAACCTCCTAAGCATATAAACAATTGATGGCCTATACACTATCAACTTTGGCTAACATAGTAGGCCTTTCTTGCTTGCATAACCGCATGAAGAGAGTCCTTAACAAGTATATCATGTGGTCTTTTATACTAAAGCACCATGTGGTCTTTTATACATTACATCCTTCATACTATGGAACCATTGAATGCCATAATGGACATTTTCTTTAAAGCATCAGGGCCTTTTTTCCATTTACATGGCCATGCTTATCTCCAATGACTATATGGCCATTCCTATCTACATTAGTTCAGTCCCTTGGTCTTAGCTCCATAATATGGACCCTAAATTTAATTAATTTAATCATGTAGGCATGAGTACAGATAAAGGGATAGATGCCATAATTCCCTTGCTAACCATTATCCTACTTAATTTTTTGGTGGATGCAATGGATTCTTAGCAAAATTTATGGGTATAGTAATATGATTAATAGTAAAATGGAGGGAAATACTTCTTCTGCTTCTATGTCATTTGGAGGTAACCACCTTGGGACTGACATTTTCACTATTATAATCTGACTTGGCATTCTATGATTAGCCATTCATATATTTATTTGCATATATGATGGTAATGTGTGTGTGTGATGGGATTAGGAATTTTTCCAATCCTTGTCTTTTTTTTCGTAGATTAATTTTGTACTTTACTTTGGACATCGATAACAAGTCCATCAATGATATGACACCTGTCTTCCCTTTGGGTTTAAGCTATGTTCCTAACTTTAGCATGTTGGATGGTGGCAGGTATCAGCATTGCTAGTTGAAGTATAGTACAAAGGTTTAGGCATGGAAATTTTCTTTTTAATCCTAAAGATATTCTCTTTTTAGGATTTAACCACATTTTTATCTCTAGTATTAACCTTCTCTTATATATCATTTGATGTTAAAGTGTTGTTCATATATTCTGGGACCTTCTTGAGGGGTTCTAATCTAAATCTTAAACACACACACACACAATGAAATTCCTCTATCCTATTGTAATTTTAGGGTTTAGGTGCCCTCTAAAAGGGGTTGTAAAACCTATCCAAAAGCCCTCACCCCTCCCTTAAGTTATTATTCATATCTCTATCCTTTTGAGATATAGATCCATTTGGTAGATGGGGATACATTGATCGTCCTGCATGGTATGATGACTTACATAGTTGGACTGACCCATAGTATTACTGGATTGAGAATGACACTCCTAGTGAGGGCGTCTCTTCTCAATCATTTGGTAGTTCCTCCACTAACACTTGGTTCATAGGAGGAAGGAGATTGAGACCTAAATTTTGTGGGGGTTAAAGGTCACTGTGCCTTTACCTCGGTTATGTACAATACTCAAACACATATATAAATGAATGAAAAAGAAGATTAGGGTGTCTTGCACCCACCAAAACTTGTGTGGCTCTCTATTTCTCTCTCTCCCTCTTCCGTTCTTGCTTCCGTTGAGAGCACTCTCAACTGGTATCAGAGCCCGGGTGATCTAGCTGAGCGTGCGTGAATGCTTGAAGCTCAGCAGCTCTATGGGAGGAAGGAGAAGCTCTGTAGGAAGCTTTGTGGGTGACTTTACTTGCATCCGAGTGTGTAGAGACCTTGGAGGCACCTTTGGAAAAGTCACAGTTTTGCGAAGTGGTTTTGAGAGCCTGTTAAGTGTTTTCAAAGAAAATGTCATTTTTTGAGCTTTTCCCTGTCCTGTTTGATGACAAAGACTTCGTATTGACTTGTAGAGGCAACTATTGCTTGCTTTTGGTGTCCACTTCACTTCAGGAGCTTGGAAACACCTTCATTCTTGAATCTGGGATCATTTCATTGGATTTCTGACTCACTATGTCAGTTTTTGCGTTTTTCTGCCCGGGTGTTGGAACTCAAGTTTGGAGCAACCATTTACAGATTTGTCAGTTCCGGTAGACTCAAGAGGTCCTAAAACTTCTATGTTGCTCATCATTCACACTCTGGTAGAGTTTACAAACAGCTCTGTTTCCAAAAATATTTTTTAGTCCGTGTGTTGGACCCAGTGATTGAGACCACGGTTTCCAAAACCGTCTGTCCCATTGCGTTCCGGACATCGAAAAACCCCTACCTGTCAGTTCTTACATGATTCAGTTGAGGATTTTCAGAGTTATAAATCTCTGTGTATTCGATTTTGTCTCTCTGTTATGCATTTTTCATTCTAAGGTTTTGAAACCTTAGATTTATGCCACATGGCAGTGGATAAGTGTTGACTCCCATTTCTCACTCATCGGTTGGGATTTTGGAGTTTCGGCAGAAGAGAGCTATTTGTAGATTTTCTTGTTGAGTCCGATTATGCAATGGCGCCCATGTTTTGAGGCATCTCAGGTTCTATTTTCAGTAGCAGTCATTACCATAGGACTATGATTTCTTGAGCATACCTTATGCAGATCACTTTGGTTGCCATTTGAGTAGTGTGCGCTCATTCATGGTGTGCATTGGGTTGCAGTGGATGATTTATAGGCCATTTGGATGCATTGCGGTCCTTATTGGATGCGCTGATAGGCCTAAATTGCCTTGTGGGATGCTATTTTTATGGACGCTTTTGCACATGGATGCTATTTTATGCTGAGGGACAGCTTTAACACATTGCAGGTGATGCACTGATAGTGCTATGCTCTCTTGGATGAGATATTATTAATGCATATACTAGTGGACGGTGTTTATGCTTGAGTCATTTGGCACTTGTTGGCATTTTGGATTGCCATTGCAGTTGGCATTTTCTTTTGGGCCAGATTTGCTCATATGGATGCATAGAATATGCACATGAGTTAAATGCTTTGAGACATGAGTTTTGGTGATATTTCACTCTATTGTGGCATACACATTTGGGTCCACCTAGTATTTGGTGTGATTCTCTCTTACAGGCACTAGCATTTGGGATTTTGCTTTATTTGCATCATGGCATCCTCTTCCATGTCTGAAAAGGAGTTTTTCAACATTAAAAAGTTTGATGGGACAAACTTTTCTTTGTGGAAAGAACAGATAAGGGATGTGCTTATTCAAAAGAAGCAGATTATTTACCCTTGGCAAGCTAAGCCTGCAAATATAGACATCTGAGGATGATTGGAATGAGTTGGATGCATTAGCAAAGTTCACTATTAGACTTCATCTTGCAGAGTCAGTTTATTTCATAGTAGTAAATGAGCAGACTATGGAAGATTTATGGTAGAAATTGTATGCCACTTATGAGAAGGAAACTGCCTCTAATAAAGTTTACCTCATGAAGAGGTTGTTTGAGCTGCAGATGAAGGAAAGGGCCTCCATTGCTTCTCACTTGAATGAATTCAATATTATTTTCAGCTAGCTTCAGGCTCAAAAGATAAATTTTGATGCGGAGACTAAGGCAATATTTCTCTTATGTTCATTGCCATCCTCATGGGATACCTTCCGTACAGCTGTCAGTAACTCTGCACCTAGTGGAGTACTGAAATTTGATGATGTTGTGGGTAGCTTGTTGGCCGAGGAGATTAGACGGAAGTCTATGGACGGCAACAAGTAGGATGCAGCCTTAAATGTGCAAAGGGGCAGATCACAGTTCAGGGGGAAATCCCAAGAAAGAGGGAAGTCTCGTAGCAAATCCAGGGCACAGAACATTGAGTGTTACGAGTGTGGCAAGAAGGGCCATATGAAAAAGGATTACTACAAGCAAGCTGAAAAGAGAGCAAAAGGATAAGAAAAAGAATGCAAATTGGGGTGCAAATCAAAAGGAAGAGAGTCCAAGGGAGGACAAAGGAAAAGTGAAGATCGAGGAGATCAATGCAGTCACACATGATAGTGACAATGACGTTCTCTTCATGTCTAGTTTATCTGTAGAGTTGCTTATCACTTCAGATGATGCATATTCCCAGGATTGGATTTTGGATTCTGATGCTTCATTCCATGTTACTCCCCATAGGGAATGGTTCTCCACTTATGACAGTGGAAAGACAGGTTGTGTGCATCTTGGAAATGACTATGCATGTGACATAGTGGGAGTAGGTGACAAAGTTTTCTTTTGCAAATGGGTCTGCATTTATTTTGAAACATGTGAGACATGTGCCTAAGTTGACCAAGAGTCTTATTTCAATGGGTAAGCTAGATGATGCTGGTTTTCACACCACTTTTGGCTTTCAGAGTTGGAAAATTCAAAAGGGCTCTATGCTTTTGGCCAGGGATGCCAAGTGTGGGATTTTGTATCCTTTACATGTATCAGGGGTATTTGATCATGTTGTTGCAATAATCGAGTAGCCAAGCACTTCTTTGTGGCATTGCAGGTTGGGGCACATGATCCAGAATGGAATGAAACTCTTATGCCGTTTGGGTTATGTACCGCATTTGAGTTTCTCTGATTTTGAATTTTGTGAGCACTGTCTCTATCGGAAGTAGACTAAATCAGCCCATAAAAGAAGGGGAAAGAAAGAGTTTAAAAAGCTTGATTTGGTGCATTCAGACGTATGTGGTCCCATGCCTACACGGTCATTAGGCGGGGTTGAATACTATGTGACATTCATTGATGATGCAACTAGGAAAGTGTTCCAAGTATTTCAGAAATGGCTGGCCTTGGTTGAGAATCAGTTAGGTAGAATGCTTAAATGCCTACGAACTGACAATGGTGGAGAGTATCTCTCTCATGACTTTCAGCATTTCTATGATACACGACTTTTAGCATTTTTGCTCACATCTAGTGCGAAAAGCATCAAAATTCCTATGTAGATTATGGACAAGGATGAAAAACATACAAAATGTCTTAAGAAATGCACAAGAATGTCATGGACAACATGCCATTTGATATGTAAACCCAACATTTAAATCTTTTTAGCATGGCCACTCCTTGCTCTTTCTCCCATCCCTCTCTCCACATCACACCATAGTTCTCACAAAGGATTTCTTACAAAGGACGCCATTTCATATTTAAAAACCTAAAATTATGATGTCACTTTCAAATCTTTTATATTATGTACATGGTCATGCTATATGTCATGCCTTGTGTCTGAAATCTTGAAATGATTTTAGAATCCATAAGTTTCCATACTTTAAGATGCAAGTACTTGTAAAAATTGTATTTAAAAAAACCATATACTGAAAAAACTATATTCTCACAAGACTAATTATCTATTATTGCAACACACATGATTGCAAAATTGAATGGCTTCCTTTCAAAAGGAGTGCTTATATAGAACTTTGTCTTTAATACAACATATTGTTTACAACCCCGATGGGTATGAATAGGACTACTTGCAAAAAAAAGTGTTTACAATGTTTGATAAAATATGTGAGCTACCTAAAGTATTGATAACACACATGCATGCTTTGAGCTTGCATCTTGATGCATGAGCACTTTAGCTCCGGGGTTTTGTAAAACCCATTTTAGACCTAACAATATATAGGGATTCTATGTTCTGCACGAATGTTGTGAGCCAAGACACCATTCACATCTAAAATTCATGCCCATTCCTCATCTAACAGTGGTGGGGGGTTGTATTCAAGGTCCACAAAAGTTGATGAAGCTAGCTGATGATAAATTTCTTCAATCTATACATCTTGCTGCCTAATCTCCTCAATTTGTTCCTCTTGTTGGCCACCCTTTTGTTCCGCTTGATGGGCCACCATTATATTCCTCCTGCTACCTAGTTTCTTGATTCCGTTCCTCCTTTTGGACACCTTTCTATTCCTCCTAGTGCCTAGTTTCCTGAATCTATTCTTCTAGCCACCTTTTTATTCCTCATGCTGCCCAATTTTTTTAATCTGTTCCCCCTGGTTGTCTAATTTCTTCAATTTGTTTTCACCAAGTGTTATGCACAACTGCCAAAAAATAGTATCTGCGGTGTATTATTTGAATGCTCTCATACCTGATGGGCACGATGCTTTGCACACATGTTAATCTAATCTAATTAGAGGTGCATGAAAAATATCATGTCCATCGGATATGCTTTGGATGGTCAAGCGTGCCACAAACCCATTTTTCATCAAGGTAGTAAATGGATCACTACAACTACCAAGCCTGATCCTGGCTTTTGCTGGGGAGAAGCCAAGCTAAAAGTATGTAGAGGCTCCATAAGCAAGATATAGATTCAAGCCTTGTGGCCCCATCCACTCGTCCATTATCTGATATACTTGATGCTCCATCATCACGTCAAAAAGCTCTAGTCTCTCCACTTCTCCACCCCATGGAGGCAAAGTGGAGGATCCAAACTAGGTGGGCACTAGATCCTACCATGCTAAAGCCCCCTTTTTTAGGGTTGTAGGTTTAGAATGGTCAGTTCTAGGGGCATGGGATACATATCAAATATCTCCAAATAATTCCATGGTCCTAATTGCCAGAACTCTCTCGCAAACGGCCTCCCCACACACATGCGGAGGCTTGAAGACTGAGAATCTATGACCCCCCTAGGAGTTGAGAGGAAGAGGCTGAATCCCACACCCCCACTGAGCCAATCTACTATGAAGAAGAGGTTGGCAGGGAGGTGAAGGGTCCACTATAGATTCAAGGGGGTTGCGCAAGGAAGAGGCTCTAGATGAGGTCGCTATTGCTGGGGTAAGGAAGGAGCAGGGTGTAGAGGGGGGCTAGTGGTGAGGGTGATCACTTTCTGAGCCATAGGTGGTGGTGATGGGGGGTGGAAAGATACAAGAGGAGGCTATGGGGCAGGGACTTGTGGGTCCAAGGGGGCCAAAGATGAAGGGTCTAGTGCAAGTGGAGGAGGAGGATGGATAGTATATGTCATCATTGGTGGAGTCGAGGGTCTCTATGGTGGGGGTCTATGAGGCCCCTCAGACTCCTCCTCCACACTCAAGTGAGGGTGGGATGGAGGGGCTATAGGCGTTGATGTTCTAATATCCTTTGGTGTCTACTCCTTCTACTATGTCGAGTCTTGTTGGTATGAGGTCTTACCTCTGGAGGGGCCTAAAGAGTGTCTTGAAGTTGATGGCCCTCCCTCTAGATCTGGTGATGTGCCCATCTAGGGGTCTCCAATCTGATCTCCCTATGACTGTGTAGCCTCTCGTGCTCATCTCTTATGACGATTGGTTTGCTATCGTTGGTTATTTTTGGCCCACTTGCTTCACTTCTTCTTTCCCACCTTGGTCCACCTCCCCTCAGAAGGCTCAACCCAGGGAGTCTAAGACTGTGGTTATGGGCATTGAGGCTACTACTATGTCTTCAAAATTGGCCGTTGGGTCAACCTCTTGCGTATCACCATTCTATCCTTGCATCTCCTGTGGTGAGGAGTGAGAATTGCTCAAGCTTCTCTTGCAATCCTTGGCAAGGTGCCCCATCTATCTTCACTTGACATTGGCCTTGTAAATCTAAGATCTCCAATCTCTACCGAAGAGTACCTCCCTCGAGAGTCTCTAAGAGGATCTCAAGAGGATCACCTCTGGGAGGGTATCAAGGTGAAATCTACCACCATCCAATGGAGATGAGGAACCCCATCATCTATCACAACCACTACCTTGTACTCCAAGGGGTACTCTAGAACTATGTCAAATGCCCATCTGATCAAAGGAAGGATGGCCCTATAATCCCCCGAAAGCCCCAAGAAGTAGAGCATCACCGAAAAGCAAGGAACATGGTGAGTCGATTCCATGTCCTCTACCATAAATCTCTGGTACCAAGGAATAAGTACACTAAATGGGAGCCTAGGAGAATAGGGCTCCTCTCCATGAGACCTAGAGTAGTATTCAAGGAGACTAGTTGGAGAAGGAATATGCCCCATCCCTAAATGGTGACCTCCTAAATATTGATAGAATATGCCCCATCCATAAATGGTGATAAAAGAATCTTGATGGCTGGGGGAGTTGAGGGTGTTGCCATGGAGCCCCTCTAGCCAGACCAAGGGTCGCCACCAAAAGCCCAATCACCAAAGAAAGCAAAAATCTGCACTGCCCATAGGGTTTAGTGTTTAGGGTTTGGGGTATAGGGCCTAGGGTATAGGATATAGGGTTTAGGATATAGATTTTAGGATTAAAGTATAGGATTTAGGGTTAGGATAAAGAGTAGAGGGTTTAGCATTTAGGGTTTAGGGTTTACACTATAGAGTTTAGGGTTTAAGGTATAGGGTTTAAGATTTAGGGTTTAGAGTTTGAGAAACAATATGTAGGATTTAGGGTTTAGGATATATGATATAGGGTTTAGGGTATAGGATGTAGGTTTTAGGATATGGAGTTTATAATTTAGGGTTTACAGTTTAGAGTATAAAATTTAGGGTTTAGGATTTAGGTGTAAATTTAGAGTTTAGGGTTTAGGTAAGATATAGAGTTCACGATTTAGGTTGTAGGGTTTGTCTAAAAGGAAAGGTACCTTACAAAAGAAGACAAGAAGCTTGTTGTTGGTAGACTATAGGCAATGATCACGCTCCAATCAAAAGAAGGTTGCTACCATTGGTGAGGAGCATGGGATTCAAGAAGAGGAGACTCATTGTCCACCCTTGAAAGCATCACAACCTCTAGAGGAAGTAGATACTCAGTATACACCCAAAGCATCAAAGGAAGCATCACAAGAGTCTACACGATGTAAGGCCACACTAAGGAGGGCCACACCAGGGAAGGCCACACTAATAGTCTATACTAGGAAGGCCACACTAGGGCTCTCAAATGAACAAATAGAAGAGGCAATGAAATCTTCATATCCCCCACAAGAAGTATCAGAGGATTCTACTCCACATTCTACATAGAAAGAAACATCATAGGAGTCTACTCTAGATTCTACATAGAAAAATTAAATGTTGTGGAGGATGTAGCCAATGGCCTTACCCAAAGCCAAAATTTCTTGTAACAAAAATATATTCCATATAAATACAAAATTTTTGTGCTCTTCTTCAATTGTATGGCATGTGTAATGATGGTTTTAATTATATTAATTGTCCAAATCCATGGGAGCATGTTCTCATGATATTTATCCATGTCCTTTTTAAAAATTATATGAATGCTTTTTACAAATTGTATTAAATGGTGTTAATGAATTTTTATAATTATAAAAAGTTTTATCATATTAAACGTAACTCTGTCATGATATGTTTTTATATTTTCTTTAATGTCTTATGATCTTTTAGTTAAATTAAATGTCTACTCATGCGCATTTATAATTCTTTTTAATTATATTAAGTGTCTCATGATGCTATTTTTTGAGGTTCATTATAGCAAATGTCTTTGGAGGTCTCATGATGGTCTTTTTAAGTTTCTTGGATAGAGAGATTATAGTTACATAATGGTTATAATATGCTTGTATAAAATGGATATGAAAGTCTCTATAAGATGTTAAGTTAAATTTCATAAGTTTTTTTTTGTTTTTCATTTAAAAAGTACTTATAAAATGAATTTGGAGAGTGCACCAATCCAAACTTAATGAATACAATGTTTGTGATAACTCTTTGCTCAGTTCTCCAATTTTAACTCTTCAATGAAAAGCTCTATTATAGCTCTATAAGTTTATGATATCAATCACTTGTAATATATTTTACTGATGTATCAATTCACATCTGTGAACTATTAGTTTTTTTTTCACCTAGTTGAATCACTTTTTGGTGTCTATCACCCAACTAGTCATCTATAGGGTGTGTCATTAACTATAATCCTCATGATTAGCCTCCTCTTTGGTTCTATTGAGATTTAAAAAAAAGCTTTGGTCCAACCATCCAATTAAACCAAATCAACCTTATCAGTTCATGTGGTGTTGAGTCACAAGATGTTCTTCTAGCAGCAAAGGCTTGCCCTTACTTTTGGAGGTGATCGGTTGGCTCGAACCTAGAGCCTAGTTCTTGTTTTCTATCGAGGCTCGTACATATGGCTAGACGAGCTATGGTAGTTTGTTGAAGAAGCTCCTAATGGAAGGATGATGTCTTTTATGGCACTGTGGTTGAGTCATATTTTCTTTTAGATCACAAACTCGTCAAGGAGTTAATAATAATGGGTTGTAAATGATTGAACCAATACTAAGTGACAAGTCACTATGGACTATCTATAAACATTGGATGTAAAGCTAATCAATACAACTATAAAGGTACATCTCAAGAGGTGGTGATAGACAAAAGTGTCACCAACAAAAATTTGATTACTGTAGAACTGATACAATAGATGGCGCTGCCTCCCAACCGTGCGCTCCTGTGAAAGAAGCTTCGATGGCATGCTGGAAATAGTAGAAGACGGAGGTTGGATGCTAAGGAATCAGGGTTGCTATAGCCAATGATGAAATGGGCTTCACGGACTTGCTCTTATATAGCCGCCACTCATAGTCAGTTAGGCTCAATTGGGTGACCAACCTAGTCTGTCCAAAACGGTCGACTAGGGGTCAATTTCGAAATAGGCCACCGACCATACGATAGAACTGGTGTGTTTGCAATCATTCCACTTTTATGCATCTCCTTCAAAGAACTAAGGTTTAGATGACCAAACCTCTCATGCCACAGCTTAGTGTTCTTCACATCTGCTCAAGCACTGAAAGCTGAGAGTTTGTAAATGTTGTTGTGCCGTGTACCTTTACCAATGACCTTTCCTTGAAGATCCAGGATCTGTGCACCATTCTTATCGAATTGAACTTTGAGGTCCCGATCCGTGATCGCAGAAATGGACAAGTTCCTCTTGATATCTAGCACATAAAGAACATCGGACAACTGTTTTACAACTCCATATGACTTGAGAGCAGTCGTACCTTTTCCTTTTGCTGGACATTTTGCATCATTGTCGACTGCTACCAGGATGTCATTTCCTACCGGCTATAGAGAGGTATACCAATACTTCCGACTGGTCATGTGGCGCGATGCACCACTATCAATGATCCAAGGTTCATCCGCAAGTACATGAACTGCCTCCATGCAAATCTCCTCAATTGCTACGAATAGCTCTATTGGTGCTGCCTGTGCACTGTTGCTGGACTCTTTCTTTACTCTGTTCTTCTCATCTGCAATCTTCTTTCGGCACTCATTCTGCTTGTGCCCTGACTTGTTGCAATACAAGCACTTGATTTTCTTCTTTCTCTTTTTATCATCAGAAGAAGATGGGTTACCAGAGTCCTTACCCTTACCTTTCTTTGATCCGGTCCAGAAAGCCGAATCTTCTCCAGTCCTCATCTTTTGATGCATCTTCTCCTCCAGAAACATTGCTTGAAATCCTCAAAGTTGAGGGACGGATTTTTGTTCTGCGTATTCAGTGCCGTAACAAGATCGTCGCATTTTAGTGAGAGAACCTATGTGCACCTTCGTGCTAGATTCTCACTGGTGATGGTGATGCCAGTTGCAGTCATCTGATCGCGCAGATTCTTCACCCTGGTGATGAACTTCTCTGCCACTTCAGACTCAGACAACTTGTCGTTCGCGAGTTGAGTCTCTAGATTTTGAATTCGCGTCTGATTCGTGGTCTCGTACTGATTTTTCAAGACCATCCATGCCTCCTCTTCTGTGGTGACATGTTGAATTAACACCATGACAGAATCACTAACACTGTAGACAATAGAATACAACGCATCTGCATTTCTTCTTGTCCATGTGAGAATCTCATATGCAATTGGTACTATCTGTTGCCCTACATTGGTTGGATCCGGTCTTGCAACCAGCCTCACATCTAGCCCAGTAGCAGTGTCCCAAAGCTCGTATGCACTTAGGATGGTCTTCATCTTGAACTTCCAGAGTGGATAGTTAGAGCCGTCCAACTTTTTGCTTTCGCTAAACAGTGGGATTCGCAGTCTTGCAAGCTGGGCCATCTCTCACAATCTGCTTGCAAATAGAAACACACTACCAAATCTTCTTGCTAGAGTCCAGGCTCTGATACCATGTAAGAAAATAATACAACGTCTATGCTCAACAGATAACAAGACCTCGTACGCAAGAGAGAAAACAAGATAGTATGGAGAATAAAAAATTTGATTACTGTAGAACTGATACAATAGATGGTGCTGCCTCCCAACCATGCACTTCTGTGAAAGAAGCTTCGATGGCATGCTAGAAACAGTAGAAGACGGAGGCTAGATGCTAAGGAATCAGGATTGCTATAGCTAGTGATGAAATGGGCTTCACGGGCTTGCTCTAATATAGCCACTAGTCCTAGTCAGTTAGGCTCAATTGGATGACCGACCCAATCCACCCAAAACGATTAACTGGGGGTCGGTCTTGAAATAGGCCACCGATCATACGATAGAACCGGTGTGCAAAACAAAGCAACTTAACTACGGTTTTCATTCGGCCCAGAGCCATCCGGGATCATCTGGGGCTCCAAACGGGCCTCGCAACCTGAGAGTGGGCTGCCCCAGGAAATGCTCCATCTACCCTTAGTGCGGTCAATCAAGAGATGCCTTCCCGCACTTGCATGTAGCCTAGTTGGCTGTGTGCCAACTCTATCTAAAGCCATCTAGCCATCAGGCCACACATGGCCCCCATCTGGTGTCCAAACCAGGACCTACTGGATAACCGAGCTACTCAAATGCCTTCTCCTCATATGGGGGGCTTATAAGTAGAGTTAGCTGGTTCTCACATAGTTACACGAGAGTGGAGCATTGATATCTAACAATGTTGTAGTAGAGTAATTTTTATAATAAAATGTGAGGTAATAGAAGAGATGCGTTGCTTTCCTTCAGCTTTTGTTCTTTGGTCTATAGGCATCTTTGTGGATATCTTATCAATTGCTTTTTTAAGCTCTGTATTGTACTCAACCTACATAAAAGATTTCCTTTTATAGAAAGAAAGGGAATAAAAGAGAATAAGCACCAAGAGAAGTGTAGCATTAAACCTGAATGACCAATCTTGCAAGATAGCCTCTTATCAATGGAAACCAGGGCCTTTTTCCTTTACTCTCATGAGCCCTCCAGTTCTCTATGGATTTCACTTCATTAGGAGACAATGATTTCATAAATATTATAGGATCACACTCACAAATGTTGTGTGCATTTATGAGTGTGTCTCAGAGGCTAGGTTTGACGATCGCGTGCTCATTCATACTACAAGATACATCAAAAGATTAGTTCATTTGTACAAAATAAAAATAATGAAGGTAAAGAATTATACAACACAAAATAATGAAAGAAAAAAGGGTATCAAAGTACTTACAAATTCATGTGCTATAGGCCAGCCAATAGAGCAATCTCACTTATTTTTCTAGGATCAATTATTGTGCAAACCACTCTTATGTGTCGTTTTTTGTTTGTAGGAAAAATATCCTTTATAACACTCATCCAAGCAGTAGTCCTATAATTTCCCTCCCAAACAAAAAACATCCTTCTTGACATAAATTTCAATTCATGAATTGATAGCAAGTCATTCTCACAATCTTCATCAACATCTCTCCAAGTGGGAGACCTCCTCTCCATCATATCATCTGTCACTACTACGTCCTCTCCATCACTTTTGCAAATGGACACTATGAAAGATCCTTTCTCTGGAATGTAGCACTCCACTTGGAATGCGCTTTTTAGTGGACACATCATCACGCAGTCCTTGTACTCGTGCATAGGGGATCAACCTACATAATGGAATGCGAGGACAATGATATGAATCAAGCATCCTGCATTTTCCAATCACATCACCTCCTCCTTCCACTTGCACTTCAATGTCATCCAATTCAACCTCCTCCAATCTTGGTCCTTCATCTCTTGGAGCAGAGGATGTATCAGGATCAAAACCTACTGCACTTCCTGGTTCTTCTGTCCCACTTATTGATGATTGGGTAGGGGGATCTATTTTCTTTCCTCTTGCTAACTTTGGAGGCAGAGCCTCTTGAGGCTTTTTACCTTTCCTTCCAGTCATCTTGAAATGAAATACACAAATAACACTTTTCATACACTGGTCACATATGAAATGAGATTGCAAGACAATGAAAATCTAATCCAAGAGCAAATATAGCATAGCATACTATAGAAAAAATCTATTGTTCACAGCACATGCTATTCTTCTCCAAAACATTCTATGAAGATCAAGAGTTCAATGTGAGCACAACTGTTAAATTTTTTAAACACTAACCAGAGACATATTTACACTATCATTTAGAACACATGCATTTAGGGTCTAGTTTATCTTAGAGCCAACAGTCAAACTCCTATACTATTATAGATATATAGAGCTAACAGTCAAACTCCTATACTATTATTGATACATAGAGCTAACATTCAAACTCCTATACATAGATGTGTATAAAGGAATATCTAAACATATTTATTTATCTTTATACACATGTCTTTATTTATCTTTAAACACATCTATTTTCACATATTTATGCATATGTATGCATATCCTTTTCTATGTACAAATAAAAAAACACATGTAAATAGTTTTACGTATGCATGTATAAACTTATCTATGTATGAAATTATATCTGCATATACATACATAACCTCTCAAACTCTCAACCCCATATAGCACTCATTTGCTAATGGAAGAGACCGCATCTTCCATGCATATGTTTACATTTACAATAGACTTCCATATATACATCTTGACATTTTCATACATGACATATGGACACAAATAAATATACAATAAATGTATAACACACATACATGTCTATATGTACTGATATATAAACATTTCTATGAATACTTAAGCATGTCTATTTATATACATGTATTGTGTAATACATGTACATGTGGCGATCTTTTGGGGGGATTTCTCCCAATATTCCACAAACTCTCACCCCCTTCCATAGAGGACTTTCCTCAATCAAGGAGTTCCTCCTTTAACTTGAGGCATGATTCAAGAATGTAGATTAAAAGCAAAAGCATACAATGTGTTGGAAAAATCATCCTTGTGGTCAAAATAACTTGTAGAATTGAAAGCTACATAGATGACATTTATGTCGACCTTATATCTACTTCACTCTTCCTCTTTGAGATCTTATATCCAAAGAGCATTCATATTTAATAAAAATCTAAAAATATATAGGTTGAATGCAACTATGAAAGCACACATTAGTAGTGTGCATTTTAGTGCTATTTCTACCAAAATGGACAGCGTGTCAACACATTGTCCATTTCGGTGAAAAGGGCATATAAAATGCTACCCCAATACAAGGCCATTATTGAGCAAGAGTTGACACAAGATGGCTTGACACAGTAACTATGGGATCTAGAAGCTATTTTTTTTTCAAGTCACCATCAGTTCAAGTGTGGGAGCATTCTTGATCCCAACAACCAATCTTATTGTAGGAAGACTATTGCAAGTGTGGGAGCATGTCAATGCCCTAAACTATGAAGCTCTTTCTACCAAAAAAGACAGTGCATTGACGCACTATCCATTTTGAAGCAAAAGGCATCTAAATGCCACCCCACTTAAAGCCTATTATGAACCCTAAAAGAGGCCAATTTTGATGCTTGGGATACCGAAATGGATAGCACGTTGATGTGCTACCCATTTTGGTGTCACAAGAATCAAAATTTGCTTCTTCTTTACTAAAATATGAAGGTGGTACATGAAAGATACAATGGAGGATTGTAGATGCCCTTTTCCATTGAAATGGATAGCGCATCAACACGCTATCCATTTCAATGGAAAGGGTATCCAAAATCCTCCTACAAATGCATAATGCCATGGCTCTTCCAAATGTTTAAGGACTCAGTAGAGAGGTCTTGGAAGATTGAAAAATTGGAGGATGAGGATGTGAGGAGAAGAAGGATTCACAATTTCGAAATCAATTTGAGGTGCATAGACAAAAATCGATGAATGTTTTTTAAGTTTTTAGTATACCCCCAATGCTTTTTACTATACCTCCTTTGACATGATTTTGATCTACTTTCCATGAGAAAGGGTAGCGTTGACGCACTACCCTTTCTCATGGAAAATAGATCAAAAAAGGATGTGTGTAGCTATTGAGACTAGAGATATTTCAACAAAAGCATGGGCGAGGGAGTGTACCTTGGCGGGAGAACGCAGCAAAGTCCAGCAGGGCAGAGGGGTGAGAGTGAGGCAAGCAAGCGATGAAGGAGGAGAGGAAGTAGGGGGAGGCAATGAAAGAGGAGGGGGAGAGCAAAGGTGGCGATGAAAGAGGTTGGAGAAGGAGGAGAGGTGGCGATGAAAGAGGAGAGGCGAGGGAAGCACAAGCAAGGAAGGGGGAAGTGGAAGCAAGGGAGGAGGGGGAAGCGAAAGCAAGGAAGGAGGAGGAGGAGGAGGAGGAGGCAAGGAAGGAGGAGGAGAAGAAGAAGAAGAAGAAGACGAGGAGGATGTAGGAGAATGTAGAAGACGAGGACAACGAGGAGGAGGAGAAGAAGAAGAAGACGAGGAGGACGTAGGAGAACATAGAAGACGAAGACGAAGCTGTAACATTACAAAAGTGGCAGAGCTACCAGAGAAGTGTTAAGAGCATTCGTTAAGAGCTACCAGAGAAGTGTTGGAGAAGTAACAAGTACCGGAGAAACAACCAAGTAACAAGAGCTACCGCGAGATGTCGGAGAACATTGCCGCGAGAAACAACAAGATTTGCCGCGACGAAGAGAACGCTTTCACATTTGGAGGAAATTTCAATTGGTGCACCACTTCGAACCACTGAGAGGTTTCCAATGGAAGCAATAAGGCCACCAATGGAAGCAACAATCGAATGACCACCTCATCCAACCAATCCAAGAAAACCAGTTTCACGTTGTAGGCAAGCGAGGAGATGGGGCAATCTGAGGAATCTGTAGTTGAAGGAGTGGGAGTGAGTTCGGGGGGATCCATGGTTGAAGGAGTGACTTCGGGGGGATCTGCGATTGTTGGTCAAAGGCTACTGTGTGGGCATGGCGTCGCTACTATGTGAGCATGGTGTCGCTACTGTGTGGGCATGGAAAGAAGCTGCAACACTGGAGATGTTATGGCTCTTATTACAGCAGGAGGCCGTAAGAAGATGTGAAAGTTGGAAGGAGCTTGATGACCGAAAGTTGAAAGTCTAGAGGCTCGTGGGTGATAGCAGAGGCAGGAGCAATTCTGCAACACTGAAAGCTCCAACACCGACCACCACTGCAATCCTCGAAAGGCTTGCTTGGAGCAGGTCTGGTGACTGTAATCTCCTCAATAGAAGGGTTTGGTAGGAACGAAGATGTTGGGCATGTGCTTTGCTACTTCAGCATTCTTTCTCGCAAATTGAGCATTTGTAAAGCAATTGCTCTCCATCTAGCTTTCTCTTCTCTGCGGCTAAAGCCTCGAGCCTCAGATCGAATAAAGCCTCACTTACACTAGGAACTCCCGCTACCTGAGAGACAATAATATTAGAGTGAACAATACATTTGAGAGATAATAACAATACCTTTAGAATCATGCAAAATGGAATTATTTTTGCTTAAAGCAACAGACAGACCCCTATAATTGAACAAATTTCTTTCAATCACATAGCAAAGATGAACGCACTTGCAAATAATGCAAGGAGTGATTTCGTGCAAGAGCTTAGGAGAGAAAAGAGGGCGACCTTCCACCGAAGATTGTACTGGTGCCCCAACACATCTCATGTCCAAACAGTCCGCCAACACGAACAAAGTAGCCAGGAGCACTGCCAACACGAACAAATGATGCATGCAATCTGTAAATGAAGGAGGATCGCCACCATGCAAAAACAAAAGTCTCCATAACGTGGTCCAAAGATTCTGCAAAGGCAGGTGCAACGCAACGCAAAGGAAGCAAACGAAGCAGCCAAGAGCACCGCCAAGATTCAAATGGAGGAGCAAGAACCAAATGCGAGAGGGTAGGAGACCAACAAGGTCATTTCCTTCAAAAATTGAATTAAACGTCAGTGCTTGAATTGCGAAAAGAGACTCTGTTCCTTTCAATTTCAGCTTATGTTCGTGACTTCGCTAATTTGTTCTGATATCTGAGTGGGGGTTCATGACTTCGCTACTTTGTTCTTGTTGATCTAACTAAGCTTTTGGAAGAACTAGACAAGCTAGTTGTCGATCACAGGTTTCTTGTAGTTCACTCAGAGTAGAGAGGCTATTGCTGTTGTTTTTGGGAACGGGCATCTAATCTAACGGGCATTGTTTTTGGGAACGGGCATTCCTGTTGTTACCTCGGATTCTTTCAGGAGATATATGACAATCATATCTCTTACAACAAATTCACCTACATCATGGAAAATGAGTACAAGGGAAAGAAGAACTAGCTGGATGGGACATTAGTTGAAAAAGAAGACTGGTCTCCTAGCATTTTAATGAATGTGAGAGCCCAGTATGAGAGTGCTCTCAACGGAAGCAAGAATGGAAGAAGAAGAGAGAGAGAGATAGAGAGCCACACAAGTTTGGTGGGTGCAGAACCACCCTAATCTTCTTTTTCATTCATTTATATATGTGTTTGAGTATTGTACATAACCGGGGTAAAGGCACAGTGACCTTTAACCCCCACAACCTCCCACTTAAAGGACAATGTGCTTTTAAGGGAGAACAACCAGTGAGCATACTATCCAATGCCCATCAATACATGACAATACTCAAACCGTTGACTAGGTAGACTATTCGTCAGCATATCTGCAGGGTTATCATCTGTATGAACCTTGACAAGCTCTATGCGCTTGTCCTCAAGTACCTCCCTAATGAAATGGTACCTGACCTCAATGTGTTTGGTCTTTGCATGAAAGACCGGATTCCGTGCTAGCTGAATAGCACTCATGGAATCACTATGCAATGTCGGTACACCTGTATGAATCCCCAAATCTCCCACTAGCCGATCAAGCCATATAGCCTCCTTGCAACCCTCTGTGGCTGCAACATACTCAGCCTCTGTGGTAGACAAAGCAACGCACTTCTGTGCACGAGACATCCACGACACTGCACCACCTGCAAAGGTGAACACATAACCAGAAGTGGATCTCCTACTATCCACATGCCCTGCATAGTCTGAATCTAAGGTACCCAAGGACACGCATGTCTCCTTTACCAAAGCAGATGCACATCTCCTTGGTACCCTTCATGTACCTCATGATGCACTTAACTGCCTCCCAATGCCTCTTTCCTGGATTAGCCATATACCGGCTAACAACTCCCACTGCAAATGCAATGTCTGGTCTATCATAGCATACATAAGACTCCCAACTGCTGATGCATAAGGAACCTTGGCCATCATGGCCCTCTCCTCATCTGATTTGGGACTATCTGTATGACTCAGTTTCACATATGGAGGCAATGGAGTACTCACTGCCTTCCCCCCCTCCATATTGAAACGCTGCAATACTTTTGTAACATACTCTTTTTGTGAAAGCCAAAGGAGTTTCCTACTCCGATCACACGTGATGCGCATACCAAGAATATGACCTGCAAGTCCCAAATCCTTCATATCAAAGGCCTCATGCAACTTGGCCTTTAATGCATCTAGCTCATAAGTATTCTTGCTAGCCAATAGCATATCATCCACATATAGTGCCAGGATTATTAGGCTATTATCCCTAGCCCTTTTAGTGTAGAGGCAGTGATCAATTTCACTTCTTCTAAAACCCTGGGACCGAATGAAAGCATCAAACTTCTGATACCATTCTCTAGGTGCTTGCTTAAGACCATAGAGACTCTTCTTCAGCTTGCAAACTAAATGCTCTTTGCCCTTTTCTTCAAAGCGTTCCGGCTGCACCATGTAAATTTCCTCATGCAAATCCCCATGCAAGAAAGCTGTCTTGACATCCATTTGCATAAGCTCCATATCCTCTGCTGCCACTAGTCCAAGCATGCATCTAAGTGTGGTCATCTTCACAACTGGATAGAATATCTCATCAAAGTCCACACCCTTCTCTTGCTTGAACCCTTTAGCAACCAAACGGGCCTTGTACCTAGGCACATCATCACCTGTGACCTTCATTTTGTAGACCCATTTACATGGCAATGCTTTCTTTCCATGTGGCAAAGAAACCAAGTCCCAAGTCTTATTCTTCATAAGTGAACTCATCTCTGATTGCATAGCATACTCCCACTTACGTTGATCCTCACGCATCATAGCCTCTCTGTAGCAAGAAGGCTCCCCGCAATCAGTAAGCATCACATAGTCTACCCTTGGAACAAACCTATCAGGCGGTCTAGACACTCTAGATGATCTTCTCAAGGGCATTTCAGCTTGCTGTCCCACTTGCATATCAACCACATTTGGCTCATCATTTCCACCAATAGATGATCCATCATCTACCCTTGATTGTATACCTGTGGGAGTACTTGGTGGTACCATTTCTTGCACATTTGGTGCATGGACAGCTTGCTGTGTATCAACATATGCAGGTGGATTCACATCCTGGAAAGTGATTCTCCTCATTTCACATCCCTCATGGGTGCCTTATGCATCTTCTTCTCATTGAAGACCACATCATGGCTGTGTATGATCTTCTTTGCTTCTGGATCCCAGAGACGATAGCCCATCTCTCCACTTTCACCATAACCTATAAAGATGCATTTCCTAGACTTAGGATCTAGCTTCTTTCGAAGCTCTTTTGGCACATGTGCATATGCCTCACACCCAAATATATGCAAATGAGAGTAAGAGGGCTTCTTGCCACTCCATGCCTCTTCAGGAATATCACCATCCAAACTCTTACTAGGTGATCTATTGATCACATGCACTGCAGTCTTCATTGCCTCAGCCCAAAAACCACCAGAAAGACTTGCATTGAAAAGCATGCATTGCAACCTTTCTTGAATGGTACGGTTCATCTTTTCTGCAACTGGATTTTGCTCTAGAGTACGAGGGGATGTGAGCTCCCTCTTAATCCCACGTGTATCACAAAAATGCTGAAAGTCATGAGAGAGATACTCTCCACCATTGTCAGTCCGTAGGCATTTAAGCATTCTACCTGACTGATTCTCAACCAAGGCCAGCCATTTCTGAAATACCTGGAACACATCACTCTTCCGAGCTATAGCATAAGCCCACACTTTCCTAGTTGCATCATCAATGAATGTCCATAGTATTCAGCCCCGTGTAGGCATGGGACCACATACATCTGAATGCACCAAATCAAGCATTTCAAACTCTTTCTTTCCCCTTCTTTTATGGGCTGATTTAGTCTGCTTCCCATAGAGACAATGCTCACAAAATTCAAAATCAGAGAAACTCAAATGCGGTACATAACCCAAACGGCATAAGAGTTTCATTCCATTCTGGCTCATGTGCCCCAACCTGCAATGCCACAAAGAAGTGCTTGGCTGCTCAGTTATTGCAACAACATGATCAAATACCCCTGATACATGTAAGGGATACAAAGTCCCACACTTGGCACCCCTGGCCAAAAGCATAGAGCCCTTCTGAATTTCCCAACTTTGAAAGCCAAAAGTGGTGTGAAAACCAGCATCATCTAGCTGACCCACTGAAATAAGACTCTTGGTCAACTTAGGCACATGTCTCACATCTTTTAAAATAAATGCAGACCCATTTGCAAAAGAAAATTTTATGTCACCTACTCCCACTATGTCACATGCATAGTCATTTCCAAGATGCACACAATCTGTCTTTCCACTATCATAAGTGGAGAACCATTCCCTATGGGGAGTAACAGGGAATGAAGCACCAGAATCCAAAATCCAATCCTGGGAATATGCATCATCTGAAGTGGTAAGCAACTCTGCAGATAAACTAGACATGAAGAGAATGTCATTGTCACTATCATGTGTGACTGCATTGATCTCCTCGATCTTCACTTTTCCTTTGTCCTCCCTTGGACTCTCTTCCTTTTGATTTGCACCCCAATTTGCATTTCTTATCCCTTTGCTCTCTTTTTAGCTTGTAGCAATCCTTTTTCATATGGCCCTTCTTGCCATAGTGGTAACACTCAATGTTCCGTGCCCTAGATTTGCTACGTGACTTCCCTCTTTCTTGGGACTTCCCCCTGAACTGTGATCTGCCCCTTTGCACATTTAAGGCTGCATCCTGCTTGTTGCCATCCATAGACTTCCGTCTAATCTCCTCGGCCAACAAGCTACCCACAACATCATCAAATTTCAGTACTCCACCAGGTGCAGAGTTGCTGACAGCTGTACAGAAGGTATCCCATGAGGATGGCAATGAAGATAAGAGAAATATTGCCTTAGTCTCCGCATCAAAATTCATTTTCTGAGCCGGAAGCTGGCTGAAAATAATATTGAATTCATTCAAGTGAGAAGCAATGGAGACCCCTTCCTTCATCTGCAGCTCAAACAACCTCTTCATGAGGTAAACTTTATTAGAGGCAGTCCTTCTCATAAGTGGCACACAGTTTCTTCCACAAATCTTCCGTAGTCTGCTCATTTACAACTGTGAAATAAACTGACTCTGCAAGATGAAGTCTAATAGTAGACTTTGCTAATGCATCCAACACATTCCAATCATCCTCAGACATATTTGCAGGCTTAGCTTCAATCCCTGCCAAGGGTTTAATCTGCTTCTTTTGAATAAGCACATCCCTTATTTGTTCTTTCCACAAAGAAAAGTTTGTCCCATCAAACTTTTTAATGCTGAAAAACTCCTTTTCAGACATGGAAGAGGATGCCATGATGCAAATGAAACAAAATCCCAAATGCTAGTGCCTGCAAGAGAGAATCACACCAAATACTAGGTGCACCCAAATGTGTATGCCACAATAGAGTAAATATCCCCAAAATTCAAAGCTCAAAGCATCAAAAGATGCATCTGACTCATGTGCATATACTATGCATCCATATGAGCAAATCTGGCCCAAAAGAAAATGCCAATAAGTGCCAAATGACTCAAGCATAAACACCGTCCACTTGCATATGCATCAATAATATCTCATCCAAGAGAGCATAGCACTATCAGTGCATCACCTGCAATGTGTCAAAGCTGTCCCTCAGCATAAAATAGCATCCATGTGCAAAGCGTCCATAAAAATAGCATCCCACAAGGCAATTTGGGCCTATCAGCGCATCCAATAAGGACTGCAATGCATCCAAATGGCCTATAAATCATCCACTGCAACCCAATGCACACCACGAATGAGCGCACCTCAAACTGCAACCAGAGTGATCTGCATAAGGTATGCTCAAGAAATCATAGTCCCACGGTAATGAGCGTTACTGAAAATGGTGGTGGATCTAGTAAAGGAGATAGAAATAGGCTTGTTGATTTGTCACACACTATGATCGAAGAGGTTGGGTTACACTCTCCAGAGATGGATAGACCGATGACAGAACCGATAAGTATGAGAAGAAAGAGGAGTTCTACATGTTCAACTGTGGTCCATGCACTTGATAGTCATCGCCCTGAATACATCACTGTCACTACAAAGAGAGTGGTTGGAAAAAGACGACAACTTGATTTTTTAAATCCTACAAACCAGGTAGTTTGTAGAGAGGCAAACATTCATGATGCCAATTGGGCAATTAGGAGAACTGAAGCACACAGTGTTGTCACATGCTTTGGTTACTTGACAGAAAGTTGGAGAAGTGTGGGGCAATGGTCAATGCACTTGGTAGAAGTGCAAGCAATGGTGTGCCAGTGCCTTACTTTAAGGGAAGAAGGCAACATTCCAATGGATTGATAGAACAATTTGTTTGGTTTTGCAATAGTACTGTGACCCATCCATGGAAGGTGGATAATTCTATTTAGGGTGTTCCTGGAAACTCTCCAGGTGTGTGGAAGGTTGCATGTGGGACATCAATTACTGTGGATGAGAGGGAGACCCTGGTAAGGGCAGGATTTGTATTTGAGACTTATGAGGCTATTGGTGTCATCAACTTCCCATCTTGTATGCAAAAAATTCATACGCCAAGCCATGTGCGCCCATCTCATCATGATGGAAAGCTTGTGTCATGGAGAACTAAGTTGAATAAAGAATTCAAAGAAAGGATAAGCAAGGTAGTTGTAGAGAATGGGGAGGTTGTAAGAGAGAGCACTATTATTCCAAATGAGGTGCATCTTTTCCACAATCGTACATCATTTCCAAGGGGCTAACATGTCTTGATTCACTCAAAGGGAGACAAGTAAAACTCCTTATATGCCTTGCAAGCACATATACTTTGTGTTCGTTGCACATGTCTTGATTCACTCAAAGGGAGACAAGTAAAACTCCTTATATGCCTTGCAAGCACATATACTTTGTGTTCATTGTAGTGTTGGGATTGAGTGATGTAGTGCATCAGTTTTAAGCAGTGTTGACTAAGATTGAGTTGTTTCAAGCACTGGCTGGAAAAAGAAATCCATCTTCCATAGACTAGATGATGTGAAAGACATTCTATTGTTCTTTGCTGAACATGCAAATTATAGAGGTAGGGATCCTTCTATGTTTTTGTAATGGAAGTAAGGATATACCTCTGTAAGCATTAGAGGCAAGATATGTCAGGCTTTAATGTGAATAGTAGAAGATGCAATAGATGTAATGTGCTTTTTTGCTCTACATGCCTTCCATTTTTTGGATCAGATGTTTGGAAGATGTACCTCTGCAAACATGGAAGGCATGATATGTACATGTAGAGTATGAGCACGTTTTGGCTATTTGAATCATATATTCTACCTGCTCCTATGTTGTTGTCGGATTTCAGTGTGAAAGTAAGGAGAGAAAGGTACTTAATATGATGTGTAGGCTACTCCTTTTCTTTGGATGGGTGTATGGAGGAAGATACCAAGTATGGGGAGGAAGGATATGTGTAGCTTGATATTTGTCTTCATGATGTATGCATGGAATATGTAATCATATAAGCATGGCAGGCATGATATAAAATGTAAAACTTGTGTGCAATGTTAGTTCTTTTTCAAATCTTGTATTCAGTACCACTATGTGTTTGTTTGCCAAATTTATTGTAATGTAAATATATGAGAAGGAAGGAGATGTGCAATTCGAACAATGTGCCCTCTAAGTAGTCTTTGTTTTTGTGAATCATATATTTTATATACTATTGAATCTCTCTCCATAATGAGTCTAATGTGATAGCATGAGAAGGAAGGAGGGAAGCCATATCATTTTGGGGCATGACTCCTCTCTCCAATGAAATTTGATTAATCATATAGTGGATGAAGGGCTACTCGCTTGCCTGTTGTTTAATCACGCTCGCTTAATTGGGCTCGCTTGCTTTTCCTTGCTCGCTCTTTGGTAATCCTCCCACCAATACATCCTCGAAGGGAATTCTTTCAAATTTATAGTGTAGAGAACATCAAAAGGTAAACCATCATCCTTAGGCTCACATAAAGAAAAAAATGAAACACAAAAAACCCCATAGGCAGAAGAAGCCTCAATCAATACTCTAAAGCCTCATTTACAATAAAAATCTTTGCGTGGGAATCCGAAAAAAGCAAAGGTTACAATCCATTGGAGGATGAGGAGGAGGGGTGGTGTTACAATCCCTTGTTCAAATTTTCTCGTGTAAATCCAAGGGGAGAAATTTTTTTACATTTAAAAATTTAGTATAAAAGGCGGGAAGAGTTTTTTTGAAAGGACTAGGAATATATAAAGAGAGAGTGTTAGTCATTTCACAAGTATGAGCTAGTGGGAAGGCTTCCAACTTCTAGCGAGATTCCCAAAAAAAGGTCCAAAATCAAAATGAAGGTAATGTGAAACATATGGCGTACGTCACATCTCCTCTCTTTTTGAACATGTAGCTCATTTAGAGAAAGAATACAAAATTGAGCCAAATTATCAATTCACATATGGTGTACACCACATCTCCTCTTTTTGAACATGTAGCTCATTTAGAGAAAGAATACACAATTGAGCCAAATGATTAATTCACATATGGCATATGCCACATATCCTCTCTTTTTGAACATGTAGCTCATTTAGAGAAAGAATACAAAATTGAGCCAAATGATTAATACTCCACATCTCCTCTTTTTTTGAACATGTAGCTCATCTAGAGAAAGAATACAAAATTGAGCAAAATAACTAATTAAATCCCCAAAAAAATAATTCATTAGAGTAATCTAATGAGTCTATTTAGATTAATTTGCTTAATTGGTTAAATTTATTAAATTAACTAATTTAATTAAAATATAATTAAACTATGCTTATGTTAATTGATTAATCAATTAATTAGATTCATAGTTTTAAACAAATTAGATTCATAGATTAGTTAGATTAATTAGATGAATTATTTTGATTAGTTAATCAGTAATTAGATTAGTTAATCAGTTCAATTAGACAAATTATTTTGATTAATTGGTTTAATCTACTAAATTAAAGTATTTAATATTAATTATGTTAATCTAAGAAATTGATAATTAGATTCATTAACTAGATCAATTTATCTATATAGTTATATTAATTACTCTAATTAGATTAGTTAAATAGATTTATTAGATTAATTAATTAATTAATTAGTTAGTTTAATCTGAGTTATTGATTAAGTAGATTAGTTAAGTAGATAATCTAATTAATTATATTTATTACTCTAATTAGATTAATTAAGGATGCTTCCTTTGAAGGTGTGGCTGAAGCCACACCTTCATTTAAATAGTTATAATTCTAAGAAAAGAAACCAAAATCTTTACATTTAATTGAAAAGAATATAACATACGGCATACGCCATATGTTGTTTTAGAGAAGACTTCCTTAGAATGTGTGGCATCAAAATATTTCTAAATTTGAAAAAAAATTAATAGCAAAAAACAAGGGTTTTTAAGAATGTTTCTACTTTGATTTTCTAATAAATTTCTTTCCAAAATACATAAATTTGACTTTTGAAGGATATTTTCAATTTTATATCTCAAATTATTTTTATTTTTGCCCAAATTATTAGCAAAAATGTGTTTTTTTCAAAAAAGGTCCACATTTTGAACTTTAAAAAAAAAAAATTCAAAAAAATATAATTTCACATTTGGATTTATTTTTTTCAATTTGATAGCACAAAATGGGGACTTTCTAAAAGAATTCTTCACAATTTGATTTTTTTTCAATTTAATTAGATAGGATTTTTTTAAAAATACTTACACATTTTACTTTTTTTTCTAATTTATACCATTAAATTAAATGAATATATATTAACTAAGTATATTATTTTATAAAATATTTAGATTTTAGGGTTAGGATTTAGATTTAAATAAATTTATTATTTTTTTAAAATTAAATTATATTTATTATTTTCTTTACTAAATTAAATGATCTTTATTTCCAATGCAGGATTTCACTCTTGAAGAGGGTTTAGATGTAGTATTGTATAGAAAAAATGAAGTGGTTGCCTTTGGGCAAATACAAAGTCTTGATCCCATGAGCTTGTGTCACTTTCAATGGTGTGGTGAGAAAAGGTGTGTGATAATAATCACTAAGGTGATTCGTCCCGAAGTGGATTTGAAGTATCCGCAAGGAGATTTTGAAACACACAGTGATTTACTAGAAGTCAAATTATTGACATACAAGCACAATGAATGCTTCGGGATCGGGATGAGATCATCCCAAAGTCCATTCTTCATAATCATGATATTACATGTCAAACCTTTCTTAAGGGAGAAAAGGTTGATATTTTGTCTTGGTCAGGAGAAGTACTAGGAATATGCATGATCAAGATTATTAAGTTGACAAGTGAAGGAATTATTCAAAGTGCAATTGTTTATGGTAAATCATAGTTATTATAGGTGTACAATACTATCACTTGGGGAGTAGCATTCATGAAATCCCATGTGTTTAAAAAGGTATCTTTCAATGTGATGGATGACACAATTCTAATATACTACCAAAATAATAGAACACAACATTTAAAGGGCACCCAATCTGGAAGTAATGCGCTAACGAAAAGCAATGATGCTAGTCATGAAGTGATTACTAGAATAGAGAATATTGATGATGTTTGTGGAACTAGTCATGTAGGAACAGGGATCAATGATAAAGTTAGTGATACTAGTCATGAAGTGCTTACTAGAATAGAGGATATTGATGCTATTTGTGGGACAAGTGAAGCACTTACAGGAGTAGAGGATGATATCGATGCCATTTGTGGGATAAGCAATGCAATAACTAGGATCAATGATAATAATGATATTGGCCATCAAGTTCTCACTGGGCTAGAAGACATAAATGAGAATTACTTTCCAGGATGTGAATCCACCCGTATATGTTAATAATAGCAAGTTGTCCATGCACCAAATGTGCAAGAAATGGGGCCACCCGGTACTCCCACAGGTACACAATCAAGGACAAATGATGGATCATCTGTCGGTGGAAATGATGAGCCAAATGTGGTTGATATGTAGGTAGGACAGCAAGCTGAAATGCCCTTGGTAAGATCATCTAGTCCGCCTGAGAGATTTGTTCTAGGGGCAGACTATGTGATTCTGATTGATTGCAGGGGCCCTTCTTGCTAACAGAGAGGCTATGATGCACAAGGATTAGTACAAGTAGGAGTGTGCTATGAAATCAGAGATGAATTCACTCATGAAAACTAAGACTTGGGACTTGGTTTCTTTGCCACATGAAAGAAAGCATTGCTATGTAAATGGGTCACAGGTGATGATGTGCCTAAGTATAAGTCCTGTTTGGTTGGTAAAGGGTTCAAGAAAGAGAAGGGTGTGGACTTCGATGAGATATTCTCTCCAGTTGGGAAGATGACCACACTTAGATGTATATTTGGACTTGTGGCAGCAAAAGATATGGAGCTTATGTAGATGGATGTCAAGACATCTTTCTTGCATGGGGATTTGCATGAGGAAATTTACATGGTACAGCCATAAGGTTTTGAAGAAAAGGGCAAAGAGCATTTGGTTTGCAAGTTAAAAAAGAGTCTCTATGGCCTTAAGCAAGTGCCTAGAGAATGGTATCAAAATTTTGATGTTTTCATTCGGTCCCAGGGTTTCAGAAGAAGTCAGATTAATCACTACCTCTACACTAAAAGGGCTAAGGATAATAGCCTGATACTCATGGCACTTTATGTAGATGATATGCTATTGGCTAGCAAGAACAATTATGAGCTAGATGCATTGAAGGACAAGTTGCATGAGGCCTTCGAGATGAAGGATTTTGGACTTGCAGGTCATATTCTTGGTATGTGCATCACACATGACCCGAGTAGGAAACTCCTTTGCTTTCACATAAGGAGTATGTTACAAAAGTGTTGCAGCGCTTCAATATGGAAGGGGGAAAGGTAGTAAGTACTCCATTGCCTTCATATGTGAAACCGAGTTAGGTAGATAGTCCCAAATCAGAGGAGGAGAGGGACATGATGGCCAAGGTTCCTTATGCATAAGCAGTTGGGGAGTCTTATGTATACTATGATAGCTACTAGAGCAGACATTGTATTTACAGTGGGAGTTGTTAGCTGGTATATGGCTAATCCAGGAAAGAGGCATTAGGAGGTAGTTAAGTGCATCATGAGGTACATGAAGGGTACCAAGAACATGTGCATTTGCTTTGGTAGAGGAGAGATGCATGTACTTGGGTACACAGATTTAGACTATGCAGGGCATGTGGATAGCAGGAGATCCAGTTCTGGTTATGTATTCACCTTTGTAAGTGGCGCAGTGTCGTGGATGTCTCGTGCACAAAAGTATATTGCTTTGTCTAAGGCTATATGGCTTGATTGGCTAGTGGGAGATTTGGGGATTCATACAGATGTATTGACATTGCATAGTGATTCCATGAGTGCTATTCAGCTAGCACGAAATCTGCTCTTCAATGCAAAGAACAAACACATTGAGGTCACGTACAATTTCATTAAGGAGGTACTTGAGGACAAGCGCATAGAGCTTGTCAAGGTTCATACAAATGATAACCCTGCAGATATGCTGACAAAGAGTCTACCTAGTCAGCGGTTTGAGTATTGTCGTGTATTGATGGGCATTGGATAGTATGCTCACTGGATGTTCTCCCTTAAAGGCACATTGGCTTTTAAGTGAGAGGTTATGGGGGTTAAAGGCCATTGTTCCTTAACCCTAGTTATGTACAATACTCAAACACACATATATATAAATGAAATAGAAGATTAGGGTGTTCTACACCCACCAAAACTTATGTGGCTCTCTCTCTCTCTCACCTTCTTCCATTTTGCTTCCATTGTTGAGATCTCTCATAGAGTTCATGGAAATGTGTGCAAGTTAAAAGGACAAAGAAGCACCTTGAATGTAGCCGCAACTTTAAAGCAAATCCTTGAAGACAATGCATTGCCACAAGCTCATCTTCCACAAACAATGCGAGATGGAATATCATGTGCCAACATCATCTTCCTCTAGGAATGACAAAGAAGATTGTGCTAGATTCCATTAATAGAACATTACAAGCTAGAGAATAGAGCTACTTTTTATAAAATTTGGAGTGGGCGATTTTGCAATGTGAAGACTCCATCAAAGCAAAGGATGTCAAAATGCAAGACATGTGATGAATTGAAAAATGCCATTGAGCATAGTAAATGCAAGAAACATCGAGGGAAAAATATAAGATGGAGAGAAATCCATTTACGTCATGTGCAAGATGCTAGAATGGTGTATGCTTCTTGGAGAGAGGAAGCTATTTCAGATATCAGGAAGTTTATGTGCATCACGATTGATGGCATGGTGGATCAGAACACAACAACTTTGCCTGCATTCAGACACACCCCACCTCCATTGGAGGGTGAACGTGGACTTAAAAAACACTTGTGTGAAGTATTAGTACATGGATTTTGACTCTTTTGTGATTTATAGATTGATTGCTTACATGAACATGATAGTAACCAAGTAGCAACATGCATCATGAATGCAATACAGAAGGTCAAGGATGCACGTGGATGTTTACATCGCATCTTGCATATACAGGTAGAGAGAAAATAAGAATAGATACATTTTTGCTTTGTGCTCTATGCTAGTTGGTTTGAAAATATTTGAACAAGTGGAAGTCGGCTTTCTTCTTGTCGGCCATACACACGAAGACATAGATCAAATATTTGGTGCTATCTCTAGGGAGTTGAAGTCCAAGGATGTTTTGACAATGGATGATGTGAAACGTCGAATTGGAAAAAAAATCAGAGGTTCTCGAAAGGAAGAGTCAAAAGTGGCTATCGTGGAGAGGATGGTAGAGTGGAGAGCATTCATAGAGCTGGCTACATTTGAAACAAGGAGATGATGCACTATGTGAGCACACAAATCCACACTACTTTCGGTTTAGCATACATGACAACACTCCAGTAATGAAGTGGAAGTACTACTCATCAGTGGTGGTGGTGGACATATATCATTTATGGAGCGTGCCATACTTTACTAGAACGAATAATCCCCTTGGAGGAGACTACATTAGTTCTCACAAAAAACAAGCACTTGACATGGATGAAATGAAAGGCTTGCAAGCATTCATTTCTCATGTTAGAAGTATGATGCAAAAGTACCCAAAGCAGTCTGAGAAAAATATGGAGATAATCATGGCAAGTCAAATATCTTAAAAGAGCAAGAAAATGTACCAAGCATAGAATACTCATATTTATTTTGGCCGCAAAACAAATTGAGTCAAAAGAAGATTCTGTATTTGCTAGAGAGTCCACTATAGCTGAAGATATGAAAGAAGCTGAGCAATGCCTTTTGCCTCATAAATTTTGCAATAGGAAGGGTGATAAGCCGTTGCCAGAGGTTGTATTATTCGATGAAATCCAAGAGCGACTTTTTGTTGCCGTCAGTGTAGCAGATCCAAAATTAAAGTTGGACAACCAAGGGGGACCAATTTGGGTGACAAAGGTTGCTTGGATAGCATGGGATGAAATGGGAATTCTTAGCACATTCATAGTGTTATGGTATGAATCCAAACCATTAAAAAATCTCCCAACGAGGTACACAATAAAACAACTTCATAAGGGTTGTTTGGAAAAGAAATAGGAATGGGTTCCAAATAAAGAGGGGTTGATGAAATGGAGGTGAGTAGCATCATCCATTGTTGGAAATCAAGGACTCGAAATCTTAAAAGAAGCATGGGTATGATATGGAAAAAAGTATCACGATGCCTGATAGCAGTCTCACACATATCAAACATTGTTTGGGTAGACTTGATCTGACTAAAGATGCGGTAACAGAGTTTGATAATTCAGAAAGAGATTTCGAAGCATAAGAGCATATATGTCCCTATGTGGTGGTCCCCTCTCAGTGATCTTATACATCATTTTCCAAAATGGTGTATCTTTACACCACCTTTATGTTGATATCAACAACTCTTGAATTCTATCTATTAATAATTAAGTTTAAATTAAAAAATTAATTATTAATTAATTTAAAAACTAGTTATTAATAAAAGTAATAAAAATCAATAAGTTAATGATTAATCAAAAAATTATTTATTAATAGAAAAGGATTAGTGATAAAAATTAATTAATTAAAAAAAGAATAAAAATTAATAATTAAATAATTAACTACTATAAATAAAAAAATAATTAAAAATTAACTAGAAATAGAAGGCTCAAGCATTAAGTGGGCATGTAAGGATCAAGCCCTATGTGGCCACATATCAAGGGGTGTGTCACATGTCTCCCCTCGCATTTTTTCCCTTGCTCACTATACTTGCACCTTTGCTTTTAAATATAATAATTTGTAGACATAGATATATATAGTGTTGCAAAAACACCCTTTTTTGAGTCTACTAGGTCAATATGAAGTGGAGGTGATTGGTTTGGGAAAAAAGTATAAAACAAGAGGAAAAGTCCAAAAATTTTGAATACAATGTTCAAACCACATCTTGCAATAGGTGCGTGCCATTTATACTTCCATCATTGTAAAAATGAAATTCAATGATTGTGCTAGTATGCATAAGCTCGGCCACTTGTCGAAATTCAGCTATTGTAAGGCATAATTGAATCATTGAAAAGGCCATGGGTAGTGCTCCTTGCCTTAAGTGTTAAAAATCTTTTGTTCAAAAACTCATTGAGTGCAAATGCTCTTCTGAGCATAGTATGATAATGTAAAATAACAAGCATAGCTATTGCTATTGTTTGAAACATGAATGAGTCTTTCATGTTACTTCTGTACTTAAAGATTTCAATTTGTGCATGTGCATATTGTGGGTGTTGTTCTTTACATCGAAGTTTACATTCAAAGTGGCTATACTCAATGGAAAAAAATGGAGGAGAAAGAAAAGGACAAAAGAGAAAAAAAAGAAAAAATGAAAGGAGGAGAGAAATAAAATGGGAAAAAAATGACAGATTATGCATGCAATTATTAATTGTTTCTTATATATTTTAAATTAAATAGTGATTGGATTTTATTTATTTTTACTTATTTGATTTATTATCAAGTTAGAAAAAAGCAAGATATGATTGATATTTCCTTGTTTTTTCCCAATACGAGTGCAAAAAATTAGTGTAAGTAAATAAACTTTTATGTGGAAAGTATAGTGCCACAAATTAAACTTTTGATTTGGGAAGGCTAATTACACAAGGTAAACTTCTCATTTGGCAAGCATATTTGAACAAAGTCCAAATAGAAAAAATAGTCCAAAATTAATGAATACAATGTTTACATCTTTACTGAAGACCTAACATGTAGCTTTCATCTCCTTTTATATTGCCATGGTGTTTTTTTATGTACAAATATGTTGCACATAGTTAGCACTTCTATTTTGGCAACATTTTCTTTTTCAGTTCTACTTTTGGTAGTCAAGTTGTAACCCCACTCTCTACTAATATAGAGTGCAATTTAAGAGGGGTGTTGAGAATATATAGTGCACTCTAGGTGCATGGCACATTGGCATGTACTTATGTATAGGATAAATTGTATAGAGACCGTAATGATCTTCTAGGGCTATGTATATAATCACTTCAGCATCAAGATGTAGAAGCTCCACGTCTTCCTCTCCTTTGCTCTTGGTCTCTCTCTAACCATTTCTATGAACAAAAGGGGAAATCATAGACTTCCAAATGAATTCAAGGGATAAAACAATAAAAAGGGACTATATTCAACATGTCTTCTTGAACCACATTGTACACTCTATGGAGGAAATATACATATTTCCAAATGGCCTTATGGAAGGAGTTGATCATCATACGATGGATTCATTATGCCCATAGTTCATTGCATGGTTGCACAACAAATGCAAATTTATTCATAGGTACATAGTGCCTACATTGCCAATAAGCTTAGACTTAATTCAGAAAGGAAGCAAATTTCTTTCATTTCTTAATGATCATACATTGCCACACTCAACACACCCATCTATTCTACCTTCACACTTGCTCTTGAGACACGTTGTAACCCATGTGCTTGCTACTACTACTGAAAGGACTCACATTCATCTCACACGGATCCACAACCACTACAAAATAACTACTCTAAATCAAATGCTCTCTTTACAATTTACTATAGACTCCTTGAGTACTTTCCCTTTAACAGGCTTGACACATTTCCCCTACTAGAAGTCTCGCCCTAAATGTGTTCTATAGATGACGCCAGATTACAACAAGGAAATTACCGAGCGAAACTCTTGGTGGCTCCTTGGCTGGAGGCAAAAAAATGACACAAGCAAGGAGCTTTTTCCAGTATTCGTTTTGGCTGAAGACGGGATCGATTGGGCAGGATTTTTTCATTCAGTAGCTTGATGCTCAGTTAAGGATTGGTTCTTGGCAAGTTTCGGTCCACAAACAGTATGGAGATGGGATGTTGTGGCACTCCCCAACAATTATAGTTCTTGGAGCAAAGGAGCTCTCCCCATCAGTATGTAAAGCAAAACCCACAGTATAAGCTGAGGTCTGAGAAGCAAGGAAAGATGAAAATGGGCATGTTTTCCATCCAGGATTCCAAGAAGGAAACCGACATAGAAGCACACAATTTTTCAAATCTCATAGACTTAACACCTTGACTGATCATCAACGGCACCCTCTTGAGATTTGGCTACTGCTGATGGATCTCTTATGGTAGCTTCGAAGATTTTTAACGCGCTCTCTGCAAGTCTATATTTATATTTAAGGATTTCCTTCCGTTTCATATCAATTTTCTCTCCCATGGATGTTAATAGATTTTCTTTCTTCCTCTCTAGTATACAGGTCCAAGCACCGCCAAATCATAATGAGATATCCATTGATAAGCAGTTTTTGACTGCACAAATAACTCCTCCCTGACCTGCTTGTGCTTTCGAAATCACATTTAGATATAATTCCTTTATCAATTGGAACTGTAACTGCTTCTGCAGGACTGGCTCTAAATGTGCCTGCTTCTGCAAGAGTGGTCCAATTTCCACATGAACACACCCCGACTTGATGAGTGTGACATGCATATTTTTGTAACACTACAAAAATATCGGAATTCTAGTTTGAAGTAATTTCCACAAGACCACACCACGTGATAAATTAAAATGCATCTTGGAACATCACCTCCAACCTTTCAGGCATCAATCTGTCCTTGCTACAGGAATCAACTAATTGCACACTTAGTGCTACTGCGAAACCCAAAAGCCATGGCTACCTTTGCAGAAGCCCATAAATTGCAGCTTGCTCATCGCCTGCTGACATTAACTTCAACACTAAGTCCATTTGTGGCACATATCCTACCTCGGTAACTAAGCTTCTTACTCTCTTTAATTTTGCATGTATCTGATAACCTTGTAGGTGTGTCCCGTCTTCTACAGTAAACTCATGCACCTTATTGTTGACTTCAATCCAGGCCCTCCCAGGTTCCCTGTGTGCATCAGCAGCACTTTTCAGCCTTTGTACTTTGTGAACATCCTCCCACTTTTGTGCATCTGCGTAAATGTTTGACATTAGCACATACCCACCAGGAATTGTAGGATCCAAACGGACAACCTGATCAAAACATTGTCTTCCTAATTCCATGTTGCCATATGTTCTGCAGGCATTGAGCAAGGACATCCACCCAGTTGCATCAGATGAGAATGGCATTGTCTGGAGAAACTTTTTGGCCTCCTTCAATTGTCCTGTGCGGCTGAGAAGGTCAACCATACAATTAAAATGCTCCACACTTGGTGCGATTCCTTGTTCTTCCATTGATTGAAAGTAGCGATAGCCTTCTTCCACTTGGCCTGCATGGCTGCAGGCCATAAGAAGACTGACAAAAGATTTACCGTCTGGCTTAAAGCCTTGCCGTTGCATATCCTCCAGACAGTGTGCCACCAAACAGCAATAACCATGCTGAGCATAAGCTGCAACCATCGCGCTCCATGATACTAAAGTTGGGTTTGGCATATTGTCAAACACATTGCGGGCTTCCTCCAAGCTGCCACATTTGGCATACATGGTCAACATTGTGGTCATAATGACAATATCTGATCCAAAGTTGCCCCTTATGATCTGGTCATGTATCCGCTTGCCCTGTTCTATGGCTCCTATACTGCCACATGCTTTCAAGCTGCACACAAATGTGATTTCGTCTGGCTTTATGCCCTCCTGCTCCATTGCCTTCAAAACTTCAAGAGCGTAAAGACCATGCCCATGCTGGGCATATGCTGCAATCATTGCATTACAGGACACAGCATCCAAGTTTTGCAATTTTTCAAAGATCTTGCGTGCCTCCTCCACGCTTCCACATTTGGCATACATGTTGACAAGGGTGTTTCCAATTACTGAATCGGATTCCAGTCCGCATTTGATGACCTCTTCATGTATCAGTGTGCCCTGCCCTATGTTTCCAATGCTGCCAGAAGCTTTCAAAGCGCCCAAAAATGTCACTCTGTCTGGCTCTATGCCCTCCTGCTGCATTTTTGCAAACAGTTCTAGGGCAAAGAGACCATATCCATGCTCTGAATGTCCTGAAATCAATGCACCCCAGGACACAACGTCTCTGGCAGGTAACTCGTTGAACACTTTCCTTGCCATGTCCAGGTTCCCACATTTGGAATACATGTCAACGAGGGCATTGCCAATGGCCATATCTGATTCGAGTCCATGTTTCATGATTTCTTCATGTATGGATCTACCCTGCCCAACGAGATCTATACTGCCACAAGCCTTCACGATACACAAAAAAGTGACTTTGTTTGGCTTTATGCCCTCTGCTTGCATTTTCTCAAAAAGCTGAAGGGCATCAAGTCCCTGCCCATGTTGTGCATATCCTGCAATAATGCCATTCCAGGACACTACATTGCGGTTAGGCAATTCCTGAAATATTTTATGAGCAGATCCCAGACTTCCACACTTGGCATACATGTCAAGCAGACTGCTCCCCAAAATCATATCTGATTCAAGGCCACATCTAATAATGCAACAATGTATCCATTGGCCTAGTTCTATAGCCCCTATCATGCCACAAGCTTTCAGGACACATAGAAAGGTAACTCCATCTGGGCGTACATCTTCCTCTTGCATTTTCTCAAAAAGTTTAATGGCGGGAAGACCATGGCCATGCTGAGTACATCCTGCCATCATTGCATTCCACGACACCACATCTCGGTTCAGCAATTCATGAAACACTTTAAGTGCTTCCTCCACACATCCACATTTGGCATACATGTCAATGAGTGTGTTTCCAACGATTACATCTGATTCAAGTCCATATCTAATTACCATCCCATGTATCAATTTTCCCTGACTGGCCGCTCTTATGCTACTACTTGCTTTCAGAACACACGAAAATATGTACTTGCCAGGCCTTATACCTTCCTCTTGCATTTTATGATATAATTCAAGAGCCCTGTTACTTTGGCCAAGCATAACATGTGCATTGATGATTGCTTGCCATGAATAAGAACTTGCTTTTGAAACCTTGCAAAATAAGAGGTTTGCTTCCATCAAACTCCCACATGAAGCAAACAAACGGATCAGTAGGTCCCCTAAGATGGCCACTGAGTCAAGTCCATTGCGCACTATGAGGAAATGCAATCGCCTGCCTGTTACAAGATCTTTCCTTTTAGTACATCCTTGCAGAAGACAATGAAAGAGGTCCGTGGACACAGGCAAATGGCCTAACTGCAGAAGGTCAATCACCTGATCCGGCTTGTCCATCAGATCAAATTTTGACAGATCAATACGACCAAAACTTCCAACTTTATTAACCATTCTCCAAGTCGAAGCAATACTCAAAGTTAATGCAAACACAGGCCTGCAGGTGAGGAAGGCAATACAGAGCAGAGCTCTGTCCAAACACTTGCAAAGACCAAACGCTTGGCATCGAAATTTACAGACGAGTTTGGAAATAGAGAGATCCCTCCAATGTCATTAGAGTATCCTGGCTGCCTGGAGTTGGCTGACTTTAAAAAATCTTCAGTCCACAGGATCTCCCTTCTCTCACTGATAACAGAGTCAAAATTAGGTTGGGAATGAAGGAGAATCATGAGGATATTAAGTCGTACGTACCGGAGTGGGCCTGTTGTACCATCCCTCCCAAGGATCAAAGAAAACGATTTGCCAGGGCAAATCCTTTCATGGCAAATACTTTCTGCTTTTGGCTGCAGAAAGAAATCAGGATATTCGCCTTTCATCATACATGGGGTTTCTTGAATTCCCCTTCTCTGTTGTACCATCGTTACGTCCTGATCCACAAGAAAAACGCCCAAAAGTAGCGCTTTTCCTCTCGTCCCCCGCTTTGATGATGCGTGTATACGCATGCAAGAAGCACACATATGGCGGGGCATGGATAATGGAAAGGATGTGACGCCTTTAGAGACCTCGTGCCCATAAGTTTTCAATGGGTGGTGGGGGGGGGGGAGGTCCACAACTGTACTTGAAATTGATTGGTGGGATGAGTGGGTGTCCAAGTTTGGGTAGAATTGGCTACCCATGAAATTGCAACTGCCACTTTAGCTTTTGAAGTTTGTCCAATTTTAATGGGGTTGCGCAGGTGCGCCCTTCCAACCCAATTTAGACATCCAAATGGCTCTGGTCAAACCTTTGTGTGTCACCACCCTCAGAGCATGTGGTTCATTAGTCCAAATCAGTTGTGACCTATTGCTGAAGTGTTGCAAGCTATTCTTTAACTTTAGCCTCCATATGGAGTTAGCACAATTGCTTGTAACATACTAACTAATCCTTAAAAAAATTATTGAGTGAGACCGTGTAGAGGTGTTCTCACTTTTCCATTGTTCTCGTGTATCTCTTTGATTGCATGTTTGCCTTTGATGTTTGTTCTTTGTGTACAGCCATGTCAAATCGGTGGGAACCCTTGTGCCTTCTCTTAGTTTGAAATTCATTTTACCAACCCATCATTCGATCCAATCCTATTTTGTTACTTTTGGAGGTTTGAAGAGTTCAACTATCGGCAACTCACACTTGGGTAGAGATACCAATAAGCCCAACGCACACTAGTTTTTAAATACTACCCAGTGCGCTTGTTCCTACCTTATTGGATCCCTCCAATGCCTGCTCAAGAATTGGAATCTCGCTCCTGCCTGGTTATAATCACATATTCAATATGTGATTCCTTTGGCTAACACACACATCAGTCGATCATGAACAAAATATTCCTGAGATATATTCCTAAACCCAAGTTTTAGAAGTACAGAACAAACCATAAAATTGCATTCAACTTAGTATTTGAATCAAAGAAAACCAACATTGATGCCCATGTCATCAAACTATTGCTGGCCCCAAATCCTTCTTCCTCATCTTGATTTATGCTTTCACAAAGCACAACACACCACTTACATTCCAAGCTCGATGTGAAAGCATCACATCACCATCATAGAGGTTAATGCTCCCATTCTGTAAGTTACTATCCTTTCCTTTAGCTCTATGCTTACACACAATCTCTTTCACAACTAGAAACATTACAAGGTATGTGAGTGGAAGCCTTGCTTGTATCCATGAAGAAAGTCATTTGCCCTACTGTAATTGTTAGAATAGTCACATGTATCAATGTTGAAGTTCATAAGTCTTAGCGTGCAATTACAGTGGTGATACATTGGGGGTCAACCCTAGCCCTCATTACATAATCTTGGTTTTCTTCAATCAACTGTACATTCTTTCACGTATTATTAAAGCCGCTCCTACTCTCTTGTGTCTACTTACATCGAGAGCATTGAGAGGTAAGTTGTGGTGTTGAGACTGTGAGAGAGTGAGAAGCTCACAAAGAGTTTTTGAGAGAGAGAGTAAGTTTTGGAGAGAGCTTAAGGGAAGAGCACTAGCTCTCATGCAGAGGCCATTTGACATTCCAACAATGTAGCTTGTGAGTTCTAGGTCACAACGAGTACATTACCATAGAAAATGCTAATCAAGGTTGACTTAGCAGTAGGTGGTTGGTTGTGTGGATTTCTCCAAACATAGAACATTGGGTGGGGATCCCACAGGCTCAACCCACAACACAAGGGACAAAGTAGCGAAGTGCTTTACAGGATGCTCAATGTTAGCTGAATTGACCAAGACAACAATTCAATCTACTCAACTAAGACATGGACTAGTGGGGCTGCACAAACATAACACTCCTTGAATTCTCCAACACAATAGGGGGAGAACACTACTCGACATAATAGGGTGAGGACACTGTGTGTGGTACTCATTGGAGGAGCTTCGTGACCAGGAGCTTTGTCTATTTGCTTCAACTTTCAGTTGCATGCTCTTCTTGGGTTGTAGTTGAATCCCCAAAACTCTAATTTCGAGGTTCAATAGCCATGTGATAGATAGACCATGAGATAGAGTCACCATGGGTTGTGCCTTCCAGGGGGGCTTGGACCTATGTGGACCAAAGGAAACAAGGAAAAAGAGCTACAAAGAATTGTAGATGTGGCGGATGGCATTGATAGTAGGCAAGCATGAGATTCTCACTAGCTTCCTTGACATAGGAGGAGCAAGGTGAGAGGAGGCCCGACCTCAAACACAGGAGGTCAAGGTTTTCTTTAATTTTGAGGGAAGACCCTCTTCTGGCCAAAAGAGTCTACCCCATGCTCAAGCTCCAGAGAGGTGCCCAATCCCAGACCTCTTGCTTCTATCATCCACACCCCTACACCCACCTTTGGATATCTCCCTCCTCTACCCCCACTTTCTCCCATCCCCACCCTTCCTTTTCTTCCTCTCCAACTCCAGCTCGCTCTTCTCTTCCCCCCCTCTCCACTGCCACTATAATAATAGTGAGGATCACCCACATTACATTGCCCCCACTTATCCCTCCTCCCTCCCCTTAACACCCGACTTGTCATAGTCTCTTCCTCCCACCTTTACCATAGTTTGTGTCTCTCCCCCTCCCCCCTCCCCACCTCACTAGCCATTCAGTACCTACCTCTCATGGCTAGAGTGTGGCTTCTTTGTCTCAGTCCTAGCCTCCCTCCTCATATAGGCCCAGGTCTTGTCTCCCCCAAGGATGATTCAAGAGTCTTTCCCATTTTCTTAGACTCTGAGATCGAAGACTCATCTAGGACATCCCTTATGCTGTGGCAGTTTTGGTGGTTGGGACATGGAACTATCTTGATGTTCCAAATGACTACCCCATTCGTTTGAAGGTGTCAGACCTAATCTCACAACCAAAAGGCGGATTCCTTGGTGTTGGGAGCCCCTCTCATCCTTTCTCAAGCTTCAACTTTGCATCCACAAAACAAGAGCAATGGACCCCTGCACTCTTTGACTTGATGATTAGGGATTAGATGTTTAGGATGATGGAGGAGTGGTTGGGACAAGAGGGAGGACAAGAACTTGTGGATCACACACATGCACACAACTACTCTCCAAGTAGCTTTCTTTCGAGATAGATGAGGCTTGGGCCTTGCAGTGGTAGTGATCCACTTAGGACCAGAGGAGTAGCTTAGGCAAGACACACAATAGTTGTTGAACTATTGCGCTAGCCAGTTCAATGTAGAGACCTCTTTTTAAATGAAGTGGGCACTAGAGGTGGGCATAGAGTCAGTCATGCCTTTGGCACACTATTGCACGGACACAAATCATTAGTCATCTAAGCCTCCAACAAAATCATAGAAGTCCATGGGATAACAATGTAAATTCACTCCCCGGTCATGATGCACCTTGAGTAGCCTTATCCTCGACTCCTTAAGAAGGGGTTCTACATTCTTGATGCTATGTATAGGGGGAGAAGGCAAAATAGGTTGTAGCAATGATTTGGTAGCAACCACGTAGTCTTCCCTAGGGTGGGCTAGTTGGGTAGCAAACATAATCTAGAGAAGTAGTGTGGAGTTTCAGTCATAGGCACTACAATGAATAACTCACTTCAAGATCAAGCGAGAGGATTGAGATGGGACTTGGCTTGCATAAAGCATCATAAGGAGTAGATCCTGACCTCTTAGTGGCTTATATGACGGAATGAGAGGGCATGACTTGAGACCTCCAGGCCATTGAGATGTGTAGATCTGTCGTGGGTCTCGGCAGTGACTCATGTGTCATGGGGATGTTGAAGATATGCCGATGGAGCCTCCACTCTGAGCTACTCCTTGTGGGAGCAATGCATAGCATGACGCATCCGCAAGTGTCACTCGAGGCCTCGAGATTGCTACAATGTGTCTCCACACGAGAAAGAGGGAAGGGGGAGAGGGGAGAGGAGAGGGGAGAAGGGAAGATGAGAGTGAAGGGGGATGGAGTGGCAGACACAAGGGCACTACAATAGAAAACAAGGGAACACCCAAAACACTCTCTTGAAAGAGAAGAGGGAACTTGTATTCAAACTCGTGCAAACAACAATGAAGACCAAACTCAACACTTTAGCCTTTTATACAAGTCACCTGTTGAAGGGAGGGCCAACCCTTTTCCTTTTTAGCACTCTCCTCTTTTACAACCAAAGGCTCTTGGGCCCGTAGGGTGTTAAGGCATATTGCTATTCTTCCCATCTCTCCCTACTAGCGGAAATAGCACTTGTGTTAACCATATTAAAGCGCTTGGGACAAACTTGAGATTAGGAGGTGGTCCTAACTGGTTCCCAAATAGTGCTTGTGTTAGCCTCACGCCCCTAGGCTTAGGTGATTTGGGGCTCAAACTCCCTGAGCGCCCTCACGCCTTAAACCATTTGTGGTTAAAATTCCATGCATGAGGCTCAAAACCTGGGGTGGCGAGGCTTAATTTCTGCGAGACACTCCACGGCAACCCTACATGTTGCTTGGAATCATTTGCTTCAAGATATTTGAAGATCAAACTCCCTGAGTTTGAGCTATAGTCCTCTCATGGCTATTTTTGTTGGAGTGGCTATTTTCATGGACGTAGACCTAAAATGTGCACGTTGTTTGTAATCTTTGGTCTTGGCGTTAGCTGGAACATACAACCTGTGCCTGGAATCCTTGGACTTTGGGTGGACTTTGGGTATTTGGGGATCAAACTCCCTGAGTTTAAGCGATACTCCTTCCATGTGCACATTTCTTGCAATCACTGGCCTTGGGGTATTTGGGGGTCAAACTCCCGAGCTTGCCCATTGAAGTAGATCATGTAGCCTGATCACCTCTAATCACTGATTACCCTGCATTTGACAATTGTACTCTGTGGATGTTGACATGCCCCCTTTCATGTTGTTGATCCGTCCTCGCATCAGCCACACTAGAGGAGGTTGGTGGTGAGGACTGCTATCTGTAGGACTGCGTAGCAGTCCAGCTATTGTGGAGTGAGTTGAGTGAGGTATGAGCGATACTTTCCAAAATGGGTGTCGTGCATATCCTCATACGTGCAAATGTGATGTCCGTGAAGATTGCGGATGCGGAGGTAGAGGCGGAGGTCTTGGAATTGTGTCAGACCGATGTTAGGATTGAAGACAATCTAGTTGTGTAGATTGTGGAGGCGGTCATCAATGGGGCAACTGTGGGTGGGGAGTTCGCGGAGACGGCAAGATCTGGAACTGAGCCGTACGTGTCATTGAATGACTGGTGGCAGAACCAAAATCCAACTTGGGTCATCTCTTTGGGAAAGTTGTACTTTGGAAAGTTATACAACACATTTGGGTCCTTCTAATGGAGGTCTTTGAATGTGGCCCAAGTCCATCATCATTCCATGGGCATGTAGAGTGGGTGGACTCAACGATCAATGGGTGCACTGCAGTAGTAGTGCCAAAATTTCTCCAGCTTCAAGAAGGGGAGCCGCCATTGTGGTCCTCTATTGGGTTAGTGCTATGCACACATGATCACATGATGGTGCTATGCACACGTGATCACATGATGTTGAGCGTGAACTCTCAACACCTTCCCTCAAGATCAACATCATGAAGTAGGCCTTCCTCAAGATGATGATTCTAGGGAATCGAAGAAGGACTGAGCATTACATTCCATCACACCCCTTTAATGGGAATGTCCTTCCTCTGCATCAAACCAAGAGCTAGTCGGTGTTTCTCGAATAGCTCTTTACCGAGTGGTTTGGTAAAGATGTCTGCAAAATTCTCTTTGCTATCACAATGCTACACTGTGATGTCACCAAGTAACACTCTCTCTCGGATGAAGTGCTCTCTGACATCAATGTGCTTTGTCCTGGAGTGATATACTAGTAGGATTCTTGGCTAATGCTTGAGCCGATTGATTATCACTGTATATTGTTGTTGGCTGTGACTCCCTCATCAAAGTAATTTGTTTCTGACAATAGTCTTCTGAGCCATATAGCCTCACATGCACCTGTAGTGAGTGCTCTATATTCTGCTTCAGTCAAAGGCAAAGAAATAGTTGGTTGTTTGTTTGACAACCATGATATAGCACCTTGACCAAGGAAAAAATGCATATCCATGTGTCGATCTCCTAGTCTCATGATCTCTGGCATAGTCACTATCATAGTATCCATGCAATCGTTGATGACTTCCTTTGTATTCTATTCCAAAATATCTTATACCTCTGATGTTTCTCAAGACTCTTTTGGCTGCATTCCAATGAGACTATTTTGGATTTGCCATAAACTATGCTAGTGAATTTACTGCATAACAAATATCTGGTCATGTGATTGTCAGATATATAAGAGATCCGATGAGATGCCTGTAGTATTTGTCATTGACTGTAGGCTTTTTTGAATGTTTAGTAAGTTTCAAACTCTGTTCCATGGGAGTAGCTACAATCTTGCAATCTGCCATATGAAACTTCTTCAGGAGATTGTCAACATACTTGAGCTGACTCATGAGTGTACTATCTAAATCTCTCCAGAAATCAATTCCAAGACAATAGTGCATAAGTCCAAGATCCTTCATGTCGAACTCTGCATAGATAAGTCTTGTTTTAGTTTTTTGATGAAGCTATCCTTGGATCCGGTCAGATCATCTACGTACAAAAGTGCAATAGTAATGTCTTCCTCTTGAACTTTATAGTAGAGAGTATGATCTGCATTGGACTTCATGTATCCCAAATCAGCAAAATATTTGTCAATTCTAATGTACCAACTTTTGATGAAGCTATCCTTGGATCCGGTCAGATCATCTACGTACAAAAGTGCAATAGTAATGTCTTCCCCTTGAACTTTATAGTAGAGAGTATGATCTGCATTGGACTTCATGTATACCAAATCAGCAAAATATTTGTCAATTCTACTGTACCAACTTCTAGGTCCTTGCTTTAAGCCATAGAGTCTTTTTGAGATGACAAACCTTATTCTCCTTTCCTAGTTTAATATAACATGCTGGTTGTTGCATGTTTCCTCACTTGCAAGAAACATATTCCCATGTTCATTTGCAAAATGATTGTGATTCTAGCTTCAAAATTCCCTTGATTACTGCTGGATTGATTGCCTTGGTCATACTACTTCTTGTGGCAATCTCTTTCATAGTGTCCAATCTTGTGACAGTAGTTGCACTGGATGTTTGACACGTTGGTGGATGCATTCCCTCATCCTTGGAATCTTCCTCGATTGGAATGATTTCCTTTTTGCTAATTATGATGTTGCTGAGGATGATGTTGATGCTGATTCTGACTTTGCTGATGATGACTTCGTTGTTGCTAATGATTACCACTTCACTGGAATGCTCTACCTCTGCCTCTGCCTTTGCCTCTGCTTCTGTCTGAAGTTGTGAATGTTTGATCCTTAGAATGACCTTTTCGTGCTTGAATGGCCTACATCCTGAGTTCTTCACCAAGTAGAACTAACAAGAGCTCTTCCAGTGTTGGAATTTGCCATTGGATGGCAATACTCCAGACTAGATTCTCGTATCCCTCTCCTTGTCCATTCAAGATGACTTGAACCATTTCTACGAGGTTCATAGTCTCTCCTGCTGGCTGCAAGTTGATTGTTGTAGTCTTTTATCCGAAGTACATAAGCATGACTAGTTTTGCTAATGTTGCAAAAACTCTGGTTAATCTGGTTTCTCAGTGTGAGAATCTTGGAAGTGTTCTTGGATTCGTAGAGAGCTGCGAACATATCCCATGCTTCTTTCGATGTCTTGACTGTGTTGAGCTGTCCTAGCATGACATCTTGCACATTCTGCTTGATCAGATGATAGGTATATTTGTCTTTCTCTACTTGAGCTTGGGCAATGGCAGGATCTGCTACAGGTTCAAAAACTATTTGTGTAGCTATAGATGCCATTGTAGATCCACTGCTGCTAGTGCTATGACAACAGGTGGAGTAGAGCTATTGGTGTTTGGATTGTCCAAGGGTCTAGGTCTACACCCATCGGCATACTCCCATTTGTCCTGAAGTACTAGAATGGTCTCCATTCAGTATTTCCATGTACTGTAATTGGAGTTGTCTAGCTTAGCAGATGCCTCCAAATTGAGGTTGCTAGTCGTAAGACATGGTGTAAGAAAAATGTACTCAAAAGTGTCATGAATATCTCTGTATCAATCAACTACAAAACTCTGACTCTGAACTGTCGATGAATATAGAACTACAATATAAGATCTAATATGTTACAAGGCTTGTGGCAAATGATGCCGGGAATAGATAAGAGGCTTTACAAAGCTAAAATGATGTGCACAATGCCATGAAATAGCCGAGTAGGCTTTACAATGGTGGCATGTGTGTGTGAAATCAAATCATGTGCTATCTGCCCACTGAACAATCAGCAATGCCTCTGAACTCTCTGAAGTCTACTCACTGAACTGCTGATGAATGTAAGGTTTCAGGTAATGTAATGATGTGAAACCGTATGTGAGCGTGTGGATTGACTCTGAGTAGGTACTAGTCTGGAATTTTTGGCATGGCTTAGATTGGCAACTTGGGAAAATTCAAAGCATCCCCTCTATGGCAATCTAGTCTACTCTGATCTAGATCTATACCAACCATTAATCGATGAAAGAACAGCAAATAATTCCGTTTCTTTTGTTCTTTTTAAGTGCTGGGTCAGATGCGTCGATGAAGAGGCAGATGTGCGTGTAGGAAGTGGATTTGTCGACGGTGGCAAGGCTCAAGGCAAGTGCAACTTGCGCCAAAATGTACGCTTATGTGGTGAGCACATAGAGCACAAAAAATTGAGCAACTTTCCTATTTGGAGCACCCTCATATTCTTCCTGGATCAAGAGATACGACTTGATCTAGGAGGAGGGGCAAAAGGAGTGAATATGGTGCTCAATGATGATGTGTCACTGTGGCTCACATGCAATGATGATGTGGCAATGTACCTAGCAAGAGGTGTGCCTGTGGAGCAGTGTGCTGAGGTGGCAACTATGTGCACATGCAGTGTGTGCACAGTGTGCTTGACAGGGGACTGTGTCTACAAGGGTCAGTGCCATGTGGCAGTGATGATGTGGCAGTGATGATGATGTCAATAGATGACATGGCTTTGCTGATGTGGCAACTGAGCTGGCAGAGGTGATGTGGCAAGGTGGCAACTATGTGCACATGCAGTGTGTGCACAGTGTGCTTGGCAGGGGACTGTGTCTGCAGGGGTCAGTGCCATGTGGCAATGATGATGTGGCATAGATGATGATGTCAATAGATGACATGGCTTTGCTGATGTGGCAACTAAGCTGGCAAAGGTGATGTGACAGATGATGTGTGACAGATGATGTGACAGCTGAGCTGGCAGAGGTGACGTGGTAGCTGACATGTCACTGATGATGTGGTTGATGAGTTGGTAGGCTGATGTGGCCAGATGACATGGCAATTATGACATGTCACAGTGGATGAGGTGATGACATGGTAGATAAGACCTACCACATGGCAGATAGGGATAAGGTGCCATGTGTTTCAACCTTGACCAAACCCAACTGGGATTGATGTCCACATGTCACAATTATGGCCAAACCACCTAACTAAGGGTTTTTTGAAACTAACCGTGGTTCGTGCCTATCTGCAATGCCTATCTGCAATGTGTCAGTCAAAGCATCGTTCATTTCGTGTATACAGTTGTCAAGGCTATGGTTTGTGGAGAGGTCTGGCATGGTGTTGATTGCGGGGAGCCTGGGAGGCTATCGAAGCCTATGATGTCTGCTGCTCAGTTGCTGTGTGTGTAGATCAAAGCTCTTTTGAGCTTGTTGGCCATTGTTGAAGAAGGAGCTATTGTTGAGATATCGAGCTCCACTCGCGATATGCCAAGGTGACTGTTGTGCATTTATGTCACCGACTTGTTAGCTGGCGATGCGGTTGGTACACCGCCCACGAATAATAGCTGGATGACAGCTATCCTTATCTACACTAGTTCGTGGGGCTCAATTAGTATGCCACCTTAGTTAGTTGAGTTTGGTTTGAGACCCACATATAGGGTTCTTCTATTTCTTTGTACTAGAGTTCTTTTGGCTTTCACAACTAAGAAGAGGAAAACTGTTTTCAGCCTCCACCTTTGTGTGTATTCCCCCATTGTGCATGTGAGAAAGCCGCAAGTGAGACTCCTTCCCTCTCTCCCACAATCTTCACATGGTATCAGAGCCTTGTTCGTGGTAAGGAGCTCAAGAAAGCAAACCAAGTTCGCAATGTCCTGGTAAGAGGACCAGTGTTGCTTTCCTTTTTCGAGTTTGGGAGCAAATCTCTGCAGGTAGCATAGCCGGAAGTGCAAGAGTGCACTGTCTCAGATTGAGACGCCCTTCGCAGTGCTGCGGGATAAGGGCGAAGCCCTTGATGACTTTATTTTTCTGATTCGAGGTCATTTCGAGGCCCGTTTTGGAGGCAGAAGTTCTCTGTAGGCGCTCAGAAAAAGGCCCTGTTTTTGCTGTGCGACCACTGTTCTGCAGGTCGGTGAAAAGTTGCCACAGAAATTGCATCGTATGCCTGTGCACAGAGACATTGGGAGTTGCAGATTCATGCTTGTTGCCTGTTGATGCAAAATTGTCACTAGGAAGTGACTGTGTCGTGAAATACCACTTTCGTCAGTTTTGCAGATCTGCTCGTGTGAGGCAAAAGCTGTGTTTTTTTGCAGTGACAGAATATTTTGCAGTGCTCTGTAATGGCATCTGATTCTCTTTCACAAATTGTCACTGAAAAGCTTGACAAGAACAACTGCCAGGCATGGAAGTTTAGAATGACGAATTTCTTGATGGGAAAAGGCTATTGGGAGTTCATTACAGGAAATGAAGAAGAACCTATTCTTCCTAATGTTCCCAGTCAACAGGAAATGCAGGCATTTAAAGGATGGCATGAGAGAGCCAGGAAAGTTATGTACTGGCTATCTATCAGTATTTCGGACTCCATGATTGTGCATATTCAGGATGCAAATACGCCAAAGGAGGCATGGGATACTTTGGCAAAAATGTATAGCACAAATACGCAAGCCAGGAAAATGCAACTCAAACAGGAGTTGCACAATGTGCAGAGAGAAAATTTGAGCATAAATGACTACCACATGAAAGTGAAGAAAATTGCAGATGCACTTGCTTCCATTGGGTCGCCAGTGGATGATGACGATTTGGTCTCTGTGACCTTGAATGGTCTAGGAAAGGATTATGCACAGTTCCGGACATCCATTGCCGTCCGTGAAAAATTTCTTGATTTTGAGGAGTTGATTGCTCTTCTAATTTCCGAAGAGCAGAGAAATGGTGGTGCATCTTCTTCAGCAAGAACTTCAAAAGAAACTGTCTTCTACTCAAATGCTGGCAGAGGTAGAGGCAGAGGTAGAGGAGGCCGATCTGCAGGTCGTGGTAGAAATCAGAATATGCAGCAAACGCAAGAAAACCAGTCCTATGCAGGGGGACGTGGTAACTCTAGAGGCAGGGGGAGCCAAAGAGGCCATGGTGGATGGCAGAGAGGCCAAAATGCAAACAGCAATGTTGAATGCTACTATTGTGGCAAAATGGGTCATATGGCTAAAGACTGCTACAAAAAGCAGAATGACATTATGAATGGAAAATTGCAGCAAGGCAACTATGCATCCTCTAGTAGACAGGGTGATGATAGAAATGAGCATTTGTTTATGGTGCAGCATATGACAAATTCTGTAACAAGTGCAGAAGAAAGCAATGATGTGTGGTATGTTGATTCAGGTGCGTCAAACCACACAGGTCACGCTGAATGGATACAGGATGCAAGAAAAATGGAAAAACCAGGATTTGTGGAGACTGGTGACGATACTGCACATCCTATTGTGCAGATTGGCAAAATTCCTTTGTCTATGCAGGATGGGAAAAAGAAATACTTGTCTGATGTATTTCATGTTCCGAACATCACCAGAACCTGGTTTCTGTTGGTCAGATGGTTGAGCAGGGCTTGCAAGTCAGATTTAATCCTCATGGATGCTTTGTTGAGGATATGAAAAATAATGGTCGCTTGATAGCAAAAGGAAAGAAGAAGGGCAGGATGTTTACGTTGGATGCAGACATGCCTGAATTAAGTGCAGCAATGTTTGCACATGGGACCGGTGTAGTTGCAGATATTGATATCTGGCACAAATGCATTGGTCATGTTAATATACAGCGACTTAAATCAATGCAAGCCCAAAATATTGTTGTAGGATTGCCTAAATTCAAGGTTGCAGAAATGCACAAGGTTTGTGAAGCCTGTCAATTTGGCAAACAGGCAAGGAAACCTTTTCCTAGGCATGTTCAAGAGAGTAAAAAGCCATTGGAATTAATCCACTCTGATGTGTGGACTACAAAAGCTACATCTATTGGAGGCTGTCACTATTTTGTCACATTTATTGATGACTTCAGCAGAAAACTGTGGGTGTATTTTATGAAAAAGAAAAGTGAAGTGTTTGGGCACTTCAAAGCTTTCAAAGCTATGGTTGAAAAAGAAACAGGCTTGCAAATAAAATGCCTAAGGTCAGATGGAGGGGGAGAGTACCTCTCAAATGAGTTTGCAAGGTTCTTGCAGGAGCATGGTATAAAGTAGCAATATTCATGCAGTCATACCCCATAGCAAAATGGAATTGCAGAAAGAAAAAACAGGCATATTGGAGAGGTATCTCAGGCTATGCTAAATGAAAAAGATCTACCAGATTATTATTGGGCTGAAGCAGTTGCTACAGCAGTCTATATAATGAACAGGACTCCCACTGCAGTAATACATGGCATGACGCTAGAGGAGATGTATACTAGTAGGAAACCAGATATTTCTCATTTGAAGATTTTTGGTTGCATTGCCTATGTCCATGTGCCAGATGAGTTGAGGTCCAAGTTGGATCCAAAAGCTGAGAAGTGCATCTTTGTTGGTTATTCTCTGCAGCAGAAAGGGTATAGATGCTATAACCCTTCTACATGTAAGTTCACAGTGAGCAGAGATGTTGTTTTTGATGAAATGAGCAGCTGATATAAACCAGTAAATGTGATGATTGATGTAGATGCACAAAATGGTAATGCTGCACAGAATGCACAGTAGCAATCACAAAATATCAGTGGACCTGGAGTGTCCTCTACCAGTGGTTCACATACTTCGCCATGGACAGGCAGATTGAGATCAGGAGAATCCCCTCAAAGCAATGCAGAGAGTGGTACGCAGGTATCACGAAAAGGAAAAGAGAAGGTAGATCAGCCCATATTTGATGTGAATGCAGGTCACTCTTGTGTGGATGGTGAATCCAGTGGCTCAGAACAGAGCATTGATGATGAGTTGGGTATTCCTTCTGTTGTTACACCTGGAGTAAGGAAGACCAGGGATGTTTTGAGAGCACCTGGAAGTGAGCCTATTTTGCACAGGTCTACCAGGGTCAGGTATCCTGTGGATAGGCTAAAATATGATGGATTTATAGCCATTCACTATGCCTATATGGTCAAAGTGATACAGGAACCAGAACCCACTTCTTTTGAGCAAGCCATGGGAAATGAAAAATGGGAGAAAGCCATGGATGAAGAAATGGATGCCTTGGATGCAAATGCTACATGGGAATTGGTGCCTTTGCCTAAAGACAAGAATGTAATTGGCTGTAAGTGGGTTTATAAGATCAAGCACAATGCAGATGGTTCTGTGAATAGATACAAGGCAAGATTAGTTGTCAAGGGGTATGCACAGTCATATGGCATTGATTATGAAGAAACTTTCAGCCTGGTTGCAAGGATGGCAATCGTAAGAGCAGCCATTGCTATGGCTACATCAAAGGGATGGTCTTTACATCAGATGGATGTAAAGAATGCCTTCTTGCATGGTGATTTGCAAGAAGAGGTCTTTATGGAGCAGCCAACAGGTTATGTTCATGCTACTCATCCTAAGTTTGTTTGCAGGTTGAAGAAAGCCTTGTATGGCTTGAAGCAAGCACCACCTACAGCATGGTCTGACAAGATTGGTTTTCAGATTTCCAAGGCAGATTTCTCACTCTATGTGAGAAAAACAGAGAAAGGGATTATGCTGCTGGTCATTTATGTTGATGATTTGATCATCACAGCTGATAGTGATGAAGATATCCTTCATGTGAAAATGCTATTGAGGCAGAAGTTTGAGATGAAGGATTTGGGAGAGCTGCGTTATTTCTTGGGCATTGAGGTGATTAGATCACCAAGTGGGATACAGCTCTTGCAGAGGCAGTATGGACTGGACATGCTGTCCAAATATGGGATGACAGGCTGTAAGCCTATTTCAGTTCCTTTGGAGCAGAATGTGAAGCTGAGCGCAGATGCAGGTGAGCTTATGGAAGACCCTACTATGTACAGATGCATAGTAGGAAGTTTGATTTACATGACTATTACCAGGCCAGATTTGAGCTATGCTATTGGGTTGGTAAGTCAGTTTATGCAGGCTCCAAGGAAACCGCATTTGGATGCGGCTAGACGCATACTCAGGTATGTGAAGTCCACATTGCAGTATGGACTATTTTATGAGGCTGGGGTTCAGATACAGTTGCATGGATACACTGATGCTGATTGGGCTGGTAGTATTTCTGATAGACGATCTACCAGTGGATATGTGTTCTCTTTTGGGAGTGCTGCAGTCAGTTGGAGCAGCAAGAAACAGCCTACAGTTGCCTTGTCGAGCACAGAGGCTGAGTACAGGGGTGTAGCAATGGCTGCATGTGAGGTAGCTTGGTTGCATAAGCTACTCTATGATATGCATCAATCTATAGATGGGCCAGTTGTCATTTATTATGACAACATGAGCAGTATACACTTGGCAAAGAACCCAGTCTTTCATGCTAGAACAAAGCACATTGAGGTGCATTATCACTATGTGCAGGAGAAAGTGTTACTAGGTCTTATTGATCTAGTTTATGTCAGCACAGAGGATCAAGTAGCTGACATCTTCACAAAAGCATTGGGTGCAGAGAAGCTGCGCAAGTTTAGAGACCTGCTTGGTGTGCAGGAATTGGGATTGAGCTCGAGGGGGAGTGTTGAGATATCGAGCTCCACTCGCGATATGCCAGGGTGACTGTTGTGCATTTATGTCACCGACTTGTTAACTGGAGATGCGGTTGGTACACTGCCCACGAATAATAGCTAGATGATAGCTATCCTTATCTACACTAGTTCATGGCTCAGTTAGTATGCCACCTTAGTTAGTTGAGTTTGGTTTGAGACCCACATATAGGGTTCTTCTATTTCTTTGTACTAGAGTTCTTTTGTCTTTCACAACTAAGAAGAGGAAAACTGTTTTCAGCCTCCACCTTTGTGTGTATTCCCCCATTGTGCATGTGAGAAAGCCGCAAGTGAGACTCCTTCCCTCTCTCCCACAATCTTCACAGCTGTAGCCCGTATGGTGAAGCCTTTGAGGCTTGGAGCAAAGAGATGCTTGCATGGAGGGTCGAGGCACTTTTTGTTGATTGGAGCCTAGCCCTGCTTAGCATTGTACTTGCAAGGCATGTTAAAGAAGGACTTATGAGTGGAAGCTTGGCGAGGCTATCAGCCAGGATCCATTTCATGAGTTGCCTTGATTACAGGGTTGCATTTGGACTTTGTTGTGCTTGTGTAGCTTCAATCTGTTGCAAAGTCATTGGACTTTGTTTGTGCTTTGCTTGTTGCGTTTGTGTTGCATGCGCTAGCTATGGCTGTTGATGGAGCGGCCCGTGTTGGAGCAGCTTGGAGTGTTGGCATTGGCTGTGAAGAACAGAGCCCGTTGTGGCCTGGAGAGTGGCTGGCTACTAGAAGTATGGCACTTTGGGAGCTGACTATAGTAGGAGGTGGTCGCTTGGTCGAGGCTCTCAAGATAAGGTAGCCCGTGAGCTTGGCTATGGGCTTGGGAGCCCGTGAGCTCCGTGGCAAATCTAGTTGGAGCATTTTTGGGCAGCCATTGATGGCCCTTAGGAGGCATGGAGTGACTGTTGAAGATGGGCATTGTTGTAGTATTAACCTTTGATGAGGTTTGAGGGTCATTAGATGCACAGCCAGGCGCTATAGTCCATTTGTGAGCTTTGGAGAAGCTATCAAAAGGCGTTACAGACTTGGTGCTTAGAGAAGACCATGGGCTTTAGATCAGAAGGCATTGGAGATGCGCGGCTATTGGAGATGCTCGTTGGAGGCAGCTAGAGAGGCATCGAGGCTGAAATAGTTGGAGTCGCTTTTGGCCACTATCAGACTAGTTGAGGGTCTCGTTGCTGAGTGAAGAGCTTTGCAGTTAAGGCCTTAGTATAGTTCAAGAGGTCGCTTGCTTTCTCTCGTTGAAATGTCATGCAAGAGAGAAATGAGACTCTCTTTCTCATAGTAGAAGAGATGAAACATAATTCTCTATCACTCGATGGACCGAATTAATATATGGAAAATTTTCTTTCACGAAAGCAAAAATTCTCTCAAGAAAGCGGAAGTTCTATCAGCGGAAGAGAACACTCAATATCTCGATCTCTTGATCTCTATCTTACTCTCACAAGGTGGATGGCACCTCAGCAGAAGGCAGAACCATGCTCTGACACCATGACAAAATATGAAGAGGGGAGAGGAAAAGAGTGGAGATGAGGAGAGAGGGCACAGCTAGAGAGCACACCACAAATGACTAACTGTACACTAGATTTAGTTTAAAAAATAGAATATATACAAACCCATTTAGGGTTAGGGTTGGGGGATCTAACCCTTTCCTTTATAGCACTCTATTGGGTTAGTGATATGCACATATCATCACATGATGGTGCTATGCACACGTGATTACACGATGTTTAGTGTGAACTCTCAACAGAAAGCATCATCAGTGCTCTAAAAGAAGAAGAGAGAAAGAAGATTGCAAGGAAGGTAGAAGATCAAACTCAAGCACTTATAGTGAAGTTCTCATCAAAAGGCAAGTACAAAGCATGCAAGCATTGTGGAAAGACCAATCATCTTGAAAAAGATTGCTATAGGATCAATCCATGCAGTTATTGTGCAAAAACAATCACTTTGAAAAGTTTTGCAATGAGAAGAAGAAAGACAATGCAAATATGGTTGAAGAAAGAACTCCATTAGTAAATGAAGCAACAAATTTTGTGGTAGATAAAGATAAAGACTGGACCTTCCAAAAGTCTAACATTTTTGAACTTTTGTTATCACTTGGTTATGTAGTCAATTTTGAGGTTCTCTGCCTGGAGTAGTACTCTAAAAAGAATGTTATGGTTATGTATTTTAGTCCTTATAGTTTGCATAAATCCCCTTTGGTCACCATATGATGTAGGCCATGTGATATGTCTTTGCCTCCATGGTACCTCTTGTAGACATGATACACTAGGTCCACACAAAGGCCTAAGATTTTTTTTTTCCCTTTTTTTTATACAAAGGCCTAAGATTAATCCTTGTACATGCGAGAGACATAACCATTTGGGGGGGGGGGGAATCCCATTTTGTAAACCTTGACCCTTGGGCACCCTTGCTAGCATAAGATCCTAGCCATAGATTTATCCTTGACCACCATGAGATGGCTTGTGAAACTATGTGACTAGATGTATCCTTGACATAGCATGAGGCAAACCCTTGAGGGGGGGTTTGTTGGGACATGTGTGATCAAGGGCTTGCTCTAAGGTGCATGTGTGCATCTAGTAGTAGTCACATGTTTGTGTGTGTGTAGTGAAGTGCACTTAGTGCTATCTAGGACCATGACATAGGTGATGATGCAAAAGAAGGTGCCCTCTTCACGATTGCTAATGATTTAGGAAGTCCTTATGATGTAGGGCTGATTGCCTTTGATGTAGGATAGGTGCCTGTGATCTAGGCCACCCTCTCTCCCACTCTATAAATGGGAGGCTTCTCTCTCATAATCAATAGAACACACTTTTGGATTCTTCTTGTATTCTCAACTCTTGTCATGATGCATCTCTTCTCCCCCACCGCTTCCCAACATGGTGACTCAAGCAACAATGGCCAACTGCAGATTCATGCAATATCTTTGCATTTTGAAGTTGTCACATCCTTCTTGAGATTTATGTGGTGCTGGTAAAATTTGGGATTTAATCCCTGCATATTGGAGTATTCCCATGCAAAACCTTGGTCATAGATGATCCTCGAGTGACTCCGTGCTACGTGCTTTCGCTCGAGAGAAAGACAAGCTTTCTTCAGCACCTATGCCGCTCCTTCATCTATTGTACTTACTGCCGTAGTTGTACTACGGCTAATGGATGAGAGATAGTAGTTGAGTCATGTGTTGAGAGTCATAGTAGTTAGCATCTAGGGCTACGTGGTTTGTTTAGTTTAATGGTACTTATAACATGGTCTGAGTCTCATTTTAGTAGCCATTCTTTGTTTGTTAGTTCTAGGTTAGTGTTAGTGCTATGTTAGTTCTTGGTTAGCATTAGTGCTATGTTTTTTATGTAATCCTATAGGTTAGTTGGTTCTTGGTTCTCAATAGCATGTGGTTAGATGAGTCTTTTGCCTCCTATTTGTTAGCTTTTATGGCATTTAGTTTTATAGGCGAGGTTTTCTAATGTTCCATCTAGCATATCTTTGGAGGTACTTGGTGTTAGTGGCTAAGTGTTCTAATTGGCGTGTGGTGTGGTTGCTTTGTGTGCGAGTCTATAGTGTTGGTTAACTTACACTTTCGTATGTTTACTTTAGCAAATGCATAGGCGGTAATTATGCTATTTATTTTTTTCATCTTAAGTATGTTAATTAGTCTCTAGGCCCCATGGCATAGGTTGCTTGTGGAGACATTTGCTTGTAATATAATTTCTCAATAAGGTCCTAACACAATGACACAGTTAATTATTTTATGCCTCCTATATGGAAGGCTAAATGATACATTTTTCCTTTTGTTGACTAATTGTGTGCTAAGCTAAAGTTGCCTCCTCCATGGAAGGCTAGGTCTTTGCATGTCTTTATGTGGTAGATGCCTCCTACATGGAAGGTTTAATAAGTCTATCATGCCTCCTGTATGGAAGGCTAGGATTTTTTAATACATTATTAATGCACCATACATGGAATGTAAGTACAGCCTCGGCCTAAAATAACCACTAAGGTATGACAATGTAATATGCTATTGTATGATTGGTTAGGATGTATACTTATGAATTGGAAAAGTTAACCTATGTTACATTTTTTTCGTGTGATGCTTAAACATTGTATGTTGATACAAAAGTCATTTCTTGATGCTAGTCTATGCCTCCTATATGGAAGGCGAGGTTAATTTTGCTTCCAATATATGGCCATTCATAATGCCTCCTATATGGTTGGCCAACACTTCTATCTCCAACATTTCATGATGTCCCCTTAGCATTTTTCTAGTGACCCTTTATACTGACAAATGGACATCTCTTTTTAGGACACATGCGGCACTTATACATATCGAAAGATGGCCTGTATGTCTGCTAACTGGGATCCTACCACTAGTACCTTCATCAATATAAAATTGGAAGAGGCTAGAAAATTGGAAGAGAATAGCAAAGATGGATTGACAATGCATCATGCTTATACAAATGCTAGAACATGACCCTATCTTCCCCGAAAATCCAAGAATTTAAGAAACTAAGAATCCACTAGTAATGACCTTACTTGGGACTGTCTCTTCCATGAGCTAATAAAAAACTTTTTTTGGTTTACCCAGTGCGTAGCATCACTCAATGCAACTTGCACTCTTTTAATAAGAAATTCTTTTGGATTGGTACTCTAATTAGTCCCATCTTCATAAAGGTCAAGTTGCATGTTTTGCCTATACAGGCATCAACTGGTGATTTGATATTTTAATGAGTGCCTAACATAGTGACACGGTCAATTATCTCATGACTCCTCTATGGAAGGCTACATGAGTGGGTTTTATTACATTTTTCCTTTGTTATTGTCTTCCTTTTTGACCTGAAAAAGCTAACCTATGCTACACCTTTTCCATGAAATGCTAGAGTAATGTCTGTTGTTTATTTTTTTATTTTTTTAATAAAAAATCTTTTCCTATGCCATTCTATGCCTCCTATATGGAGGGCGAGGTAATTTTGCTTCCAGATTAATTCCATTCATCATGCCTCCTATAAGGTAGGCCAACACTTCTGTCTTCAACATTTCATGATGTCCCCCTAGCAGTTTCACTTTGCAAATATGAGTCCTCATGGGTCTTTTTTTCCTAGGTAAAGCAATAACAAGCCAGGGTGTAGAGGCATTACCTGTCTACCCATTTAAAAATCCGTTGTTCTAACAACTAGTTTTTTCTGGATGATGGCAAGTGAGTGGAGCCCAACCTCGGAACCTAGACTACTGGATGGATTCGACATTTTGTTACTAGTTGTACTCATATATCCATATAACAATATGAAAAAAGTTTTTTCCTCGTGTGCCGTGTTGTTTATAGGTTTCTTTTTTTAAACACTCAAACCTTGTTAACGGGTTAACCATGGATCATGTTGGTAATCCTTGGTTGGACTACCACATGTTTTATGCCATGTGCCACATTGCTCGATAAACACTTATCGAGTTAGGCAAGAACACTAGTTTTTACATAACTCAAAACTGTTTAACCTCTCCAAACTTGATGAATATTCCCTCACATTGCTAAAATATGTACAGGAATGTTGGAATGATTTTCTATTAACGATTGGGTTTATGGATGAATTTGTCCCCCCTCCACCCAAGGCATCCAAACGGTACTGGCTTGCTTTCAAACAATGGATTTCATCAAAAATTGATCAGGTTCAAGCAAGAAGCAAAAGGAAAGGACACACATTCAGCTATCAGCATTGCTTGCATTAATGACTGGTTGCAATTACTCGCAATATTCCAAAAGGATCCCCACAGTGCTAATGCGACCTTTGATTCCCTTTTCCGGCATCTCATTGATGTCAACTCTTCTGATTGAGAGTGCTCTCAATGGAAGTAAGAACAGAATAGGGAGAGAGAGAAACAGAGAGCCACACAAGTTTTGGTGGGTGCAGAACACCTAATCTTCTTTTTCATTCATTTATATATGTGTTTGAGTATTGTACATAACTGGGGTAAAGGCACAATGACCTTTAACCCCCACAACCTCCCACTTAAAGGACAATGTGCCTTTAAGGGAGAACAACTAGTGAGCATACTATCCAATGCCCATCAATACACGACAATACTCAAACCGCTGACTAGGTAGACTCTTCGTTAGCATATCTGCAGGGTTATCATCTGTATGAACCTTGACAATCTCTATGCGCTTGTCCTCAAGTACCTCCCTGATGAAATGGTACCTGACCTCAATGTGTTTGGTCTTTGCATGAAAGATCGGATTCTGTGCTAGCTGAATAGCACTCATGGAATCACTATGCAATGTCGGTACACCTGTATGAATCCATAAATCTCCCACTAGCTGATCAAGCGATATAGCCTCCTTGTAACCCTCTGTGGCTGCAACATACTCAGCCTCTGTGGTAGACAAAGCAATGCACTTCTGTGCGCGAGACATCCACGACATTGCACCACCTGCAAAGGTGAACACATAACCAGAAGTGGATCTCCTACTATCCACATGCCCTGCATACTCTGAATTTATGTACCCAAGTACATGCATGTCTCCTCTACCAAAGCAGATGCACATCTCCTTGGTACCCTTCACGTACCTCATGATGCACTTAACTGCCTCCCAATGCCTCTTTCCTAGATTAGCCATATACCAGCTAACAACTCCCACTGCAAATGCAATGTCTAGTCCTATCATAGCATACATAAGACTCCCAACTGCTGATGCATAAGGAACCTTGGCCATCATGGCCCTTTCCTCATCTGATTTGGGACTATCTGTATGACTCAATTTCACATATGGAGGCAATGGAGTACTCACTGCCTTCCCCCCTTCCATATTGAAATGCTACAATACTTTTGTAACATACTCTTTTTGTGAAAGCCAAAGGAGTTTCTACTCCGATCACGCGTGATGCGCATACCAAGAATATGACCTGCAAGTCCCAAATCCTTCATATCAAAGGCCTCATGCAACTTGGCCTTTAATGCATCTAGCTCATAAGTATTCTTGCTAGCCAATAGCATATCATCCACATATAGTGCCAAGATTATCAGGCTATTATCCTTAGCCCTTTTAGTGTAGAGGTAGTGATCAATTTCACTCCTTCTAAAACCCTGGGACCAAATGAAAGCATCAAACTTCTGATACCATTCTCTAGGTGCTTGCTTAAGACCATAGAGACTCTTCTTCAGCTTGCAAACTAAATGCTCTTTGCCCTTTTCTTCAAAGCCTTCCGGCTGCGCCATGTAAATTTCCTCATGCAAATCCCCATGCAAGAAAGCTGTCTTGACATCCATCTGCATAAGCTCCATATCCTCTGATGCCACTAGTCTAAGCATGCATCTAAGTGTGGTCATCTTCACAACCGGAGAGAATATCTCATCAAAGTCCACACCCTTCTCTTGCTTGAACCCTTTAGCGACCAAATGGGCCTTATACCTAGGCACATCATCACCTATGACCTTCATTTTGTAGACCCATTTACATGCCAATGCTTTCTTTCCATGTGGCAAAGAAACCAAGTCCCAAGTCTTATTCTTCATAAGTGAACTCATCTCTGATTGCATAGCATACTCCCACTTGCATTGATCCTCGTGCATCATAGCCTCTCTGTAGCAAGAAGGCTCCCCGCAATCAGTAAGCATCACATAGTCTACCCCTAGAACAAACCTATCAGGCCGTCTAGACACTCTAGATGATCTTCTCAAGGGAATTTCAGCTTGTTGTCCCACCTGCATATCAGCCACAGTTGGCTCATCATTTCCACCAATAGATGATCCATCATCTACCCTTGATTGTATACCTATGGGAGTATTTGGTGGTACCAATTCTTGCACATTTAGTGCATGGACAGCTTGCTGTCTATCAACATATGTAGGTGGATTCACATCCTAGAAAGTGATTCTCCTCATTTCCATATCCCTCATGGGTGCCTTATGCATCTTCTTCTCATTGAAGACTACATCATGGCTGTGTATGATCTTCTTTGCTTCTAGATCCCAGAGACAATAGCCCATCCCTCCACTTTCACCATAACCTAGAAAGATGCATTTCCTAGACTTAGGATCTAGCTTCTTTTGAAGCTCTTTTGGCACATGTGCATATGCCTCACACCCAAATATACACAAATGAGAGTAAGAGGGCTTCTTGCCACTCCATGCCTCTTTAGGAATACCACCATCCAAACTCTTACTAGGTGATCTATTGATCACATGCACTGCAGTCTTCATTGCCTCAGCCCAAAAACCACCAGAAAGACTTGCATTGGAAAGCATGCATTGCAACCTTTATTGAATGGTACGGTTCATCTTTTCTGCAATTGGATTTTGCTTTGGAGTACAAGGGGATGTGAGCTCCCTCTTAATCCCATGTGTATCACAGAAATGCTGAAAGTCATGAGAGAGATACTCTCCACCATTGTCAGTCTGTATGCATTTAAGCATTCTACCTGACTGATTCTCAACCAAGGCCAGCCATTTTTGAAATACCTGGAACACATCACTCTTCTAAGCTATAGCATAAGCCCACACTTTCCTAGTTGCATCATCAATGAATGTCACATAGTATTCAGCCCCACCTAATGACCGTGTAGGCATGGGACCACATATGTTTGAATGCACCAAATCAAGCTTTTCAAACTCTTTCTTTCCCCTTCTTTTATGGGCTGATTTAGTCTTCTTCCCATAGAGATGCTCACAAAATTCAAAATCAGAGAAACTCAAATGCGGTACATAACCCAAACAACATAAGAGTTTCATTCCATTCAGGCTCATGTGCCCCAACCTGCAATGCCACAAAGAAGTGCTTGGCTGCTCGGTTATTGCAACAATATGATCAAATACCCCTGATACATGTAAGGGATACAAAGTCCCACACTTAGCACCCCTGGCCAAAAGCATAGAGCCCTTCTGAATTTTCCAACTCTGAAAGCCAAAAGAGGTTTGAAAACCAACATCATCTAGCTGACCCACTGAAATAAGACTCTTGGTCAACTTAGGCACATGTCTCACATGTTTCAAAATAAATGCAGACCCATTTGCAAAAGAAAACTTTATGTCACCTACTCCCACTATGTCACATGCATAGTCATTTCCAAGATGCACACAACCTGTCTTTCCATTATCATAAGTGGAGATTCTTTTTCTTATCCTTTTGCTCTCTTTTCAGCTTGTAGCAATCCTTTTTCATATGGCCCTTCTTGCCACAGTAGTAACACTCAATGCTCCATGCCCTGGATTTGCTACAAGACTTCCCTCTTTCTTGGGACTTCCCCCTGAATGGTGATCGGTACCTTTGCACATTTAAGGCTGCATCCTGCTTGTTGCCATCCATAGACTTCTGTCTAATCTCCTCGGCCAACAAGCTACCCACAACATCATCAAATTTCAATACTCCACTAGGTGCAGAGTTACTGATAGCTATACGGAAGGTATCCCATGAGGATGGCAATGAACATAAGAGGAATATTGCCTTAGTCTCTGCATCAAAATTCATCTTCTGAGCCTGAAGCTGGCTGAAAATAATATTGAATTCATTCAAGTGAGAAGCAATGGAGACCCCTCTTAATCTCCCAAACTTCCATTGTAAGGTGTCTTCTCATGTGATGTTTCTCAATTGTTATCTTGTCAATGGGTATTTGCATATTATTAATATGACAATTTTCAAAAGCTGACCTTCACCAACAACTGCTTTGTTTCTAGTGGAACTCACTATGCATGGTGTTTGTTAACACCACCAACTGATGTTTACTAACACCTCAAGTAAAATATACATGTTGTCCCTAGATAGTGTTTATTAACACCACCAAATACATGATTTTTAAACTCTGCCACACATGCTATGTCCGGTCTTTATATGCAATGAACTATTTCACAACCAATGAAGTTTTTCATAATCATTGGAATCCCAAATATTAGCACATTCAATATTGGTAAAATTCCCACAATCAATGAAAAATTTTCCAAATTCAATGAAGCCTTTCCCAATTTTAATGAAATCCACCCAATTTCGAAATTCCCAAAATGCAACTTTTGTCCCACTTTATCTAATACTGTGTTTCTACTAGAAGATGCATAATTTCCTTGTTGCAATTTTCCATTCTTTTTTTTATAGCAGTCTTTAGCCATATAACCCATTTTACCACAATATTAGCATTCAACATTGCTGTTTGCATTTTGGCCTCTCTGCCATCCACCACGACCTCTTTGGCTCCCCCTGCCTCTAGAGTTACCACGTCCTCCTCCATAGGACTGGTTTTCTTAAGTTTGCTGCATATTTTGATTTCTACCATAGCCTCTAGATCGGCCTACTCTACCTCTACCTCTACCTCTTCCAGCATTTGAGTAGAAGACAGTTTCTTTTAAAGTTCCTCTTGAAAGAGATGCACCACCATTTCTCTGCTCTTCAGAAATTAGAAGAGCAAACAACTCCTCAAAATTAGGAAATTTTTCACGGATGGGGTAATGGATGTCCGGAACTGTGCATAATCCTTTCCTAGACCATTCAAGGTCATAGAAACTAAATCATCATCTTCCACTGGCGACCCAATGGAAGCAAGTGCATCTGCAATTTTCTTCACCTTCATGTGGTAGTTATTAATGCTCATATTTTCTCTCTGCACATTGTGCAACTCCTGCTTGAGCTGCATTTTCCTGGCTTGTGTAGTTGTGCTATACATTTTTGCCAAGTATCCCATGCCTCCTTTGGCATACTTGCATCCTGAATATGCACAATCATAGAATCTGAAATACTAATAGACAGCCAGTACATAACTTTTCTTGCTCTCTCATGTCATCCTTTAAATGCTTGCATTTCCTATTGATTGGGAACATTAGGAAGAACTAGTTCTTCTTAATTTCCTATAATGAACTCCCAATAGCCTTTTCCCATAAGGAAATTTGTCATTCTAAACTTCCATGCTTGGAAGTTGTTCTTGTCAAGCTTTTTAGTGACAATCTGTGAAAGAGAATCAGACGCCATTACAAAACACTACAAAATATTCTGTCGCTGCAAAAAACACAGCTATTGCCTCACAAGGGCAAATCTGCAAAACTGACGAAAGTGGTATTTGACCACATAGTCACTTCCTAGTGACGATTTTGCATCAACAGGCAATAAGGATGGTTCTACAACTCCCAATATCTCTATGTACAAGCATACGATGCAATTTCTGTGGTAACTTTTCACCGACCTGTAGAGCAGTGGTCGCATAGCAAAAACAGGGCCTTTTTCTCAGTGCTTGCTGAGAACTTCCGCCTCCAAAATGGGCCCCGAAATGGCCTCGAATCAAAAAAATAAAGTCACCGAAGGCTTTGCTCTGTCCTGCAGCATACACTGTCCTCTCGCCACACCGCGAAGGGCGTCTCAATCTGAGACAATGCACTCTTGCACTTTCCGGCTGTGCTACCTACAGAGATTTGCTCCCAAACTCGAAAAAGGAAAGCAACACTAGTCCTCTTACTAGGACACCGCGAACTTGGTTTGCTTTCTTGAGCTCCTTACCATGAACCAGGCTCTGATACCATGTGAAGAAAGTGGGAGAGAAGGAAGGAGTCTCACTTGTGGCTTTCTCACATACACAATGGGGGAATACACACAAAGGTGGAGGCTGAAAACAGTTTTTCTCTTCTTAGTTGTGAAAGCCAAAAGAACTCTAGTACAAAGGAATAGAAGAACCCTATATATGGGTCTCAAACCAAACTCAGCTAACTAAGGTGGCATACTAACTGAGCCATGAAGAGGCCACGAACTAGAGTACATAAGGATAGCTGTCATCCAGCTATTATTCATGGGCGGTGTACCAACCGCATATGCAGCTAACAAGTCGGTGACATAAATGCACAACGGTCACCCTGGCATATCACGAGTGGAGCTCGATATCTCAACATCCATCTGGCCAATCTTCTTGTTAATTATTGTTTATTCACCAAGTAAATAAGAGCTTGGTGGTCTACATGAAAATTCACTTTGTTGCCTAATAAATAATGCCTAAATTTATGGAATGCATAGATCATTCCAAGTGCTTCCCGCTCTATGACTACATAGTTCTTTTCATGCTTTGTTAAGATTCTGCTGGCATAGTATATTGATCTGAACCACTTAAGTCTTTTTGTTGCATAAGAATTGCACCTACTACTGCATCAAACGCGTCAATAAAAACCTCAAATGGAAGAGTCCAGTCAAGGGGTTGTAGTACAGGTGCTACCATAAACATTTTCTTCTAGATATTAAAAGCATATTATTGTGGATTACCCTAGATATATGGCTTAGTTTTCCTTGTGAGTTTTGTGAGTGGATAGCACATATCAGCAAGGTATCTAAGAAATCTACAGTGCCATTTAATCTAGCCTATATAAATCTCTAAAGTTGCTTTATGTTTTTAGGTGGTTTGGCATGTTGTATGGCTGACACTTTATTGGGATATCTTCATTCCCTCCTATGAGATAATATGCCCTAGGAGAATTCCTCTACTCACACAGCAAATGCATATTTGGTTGGGTTTAAGTTGAGACCAGCCACTCTACATTTTGCAAAACATAAACTCAAGTGTTGCAGATGTTCCATTATTTTCCCAAATACTGAAAAATCATCAAGGAAGACTTTCATGAAAGATGTAAGATACTCAGCATACCTCCTGGATGTACTTTTGAAAGGTTGACGGATCATTCTTAAGACCAAAGGTCATGACATTAGAAGCAAATACTCCCCACTTAGTGACAAATGCTATTTTGTCCCCATCTTTAGGTGCCATTCTTATCTAGATGGTTGTAGCCACTAAAACCATCAAGAAAACTACAGATTTCATGACCTACTATATAGCATCTAGCAAAGAGTCACAAAATGGTAGAGGGAAAGGGTCAGTAATGGTGGCAGCATTCAACTTTTTGTAGTCCACACATGTTCTGAGCTTTCCATTCTTTTTGGGCACAATGACAATAGGTGAAAGCCATGTAACATGGGTGAGAGGATGTATAAAATCAACTCTCAACACTCATCAATCTCTTCTTTGACTTGTTTTGCATAGTTGAGATTTATTGTATATCTTCCTTGCACCACTAGGACAACATCTTGCTTGAAATTGATCCTATATTGATAGAACTTAGGGTCTACTCCCTTTATGTTAGTATAATGCCAAGCAAATATGTCTTTATACTTTGTCAATAAGTCCTTTAGTGCCATTTTGAAAGGTGGATAAAGACATAGCTGTACTTACCAAAACTATCTTGGGGTTGTTAGGGTCTCCAAGGTTCACCTCTTACAAGTCATCCTGTTAGACTCTTGCACTCTTTTGCATATTCTCTTCAAATCGAGTTTCAACTGGCCTGTGTAGCTAATTTCTAACTTTTCTCTTGTAGGGTGTCTACATGATTGTCATTTGTCATTTTGTGGTTGGTAGAATCTGTTTTTGACTGCTTTTCGACAGTGTTCTGTTCTGCAGTGGCCGACTATAGGTCGAGCTATTGTATTTGTTAATTTGAGCATGTATACTAATCAATGATTTTGATTACATCAATTTCAAATATGGGGAAAACAGTAGGATTTCTCCTAAGGAAAATCTCCTCCTCATCTTCCTCAAATTATGTCAGACTCTGGCACTCTTTTGCATATTCCCTCAAATCGAGTTTCAACTTCTAGGATGGCATGTGTAGCTAATTTCTGGCTGTTCTCTTGTAGGGTGTCATCTATGTCTGCATGATTGTCATTTGTCATTTTGTGGTTGGTAGAATCTACCTCCGACTGCTTACCAATAGTGTTCTATTTTGCAGTGGCCAGCTATTGTATTTGTTGATTTGAGCATATATACTTATTAATGAGTTTGATTACATCAATTTCAAATATGGGGAAAACAATAGGATTCTCCTAAGGAAAATCTCCTCCTCCTCTTCCTTAAATTCTACTATCATGTTGATGCCCTCTGCTTGTAGTGGTTGAACTTGTCTTGGGAAACTTCTCTTTGAAGAGAGATTTATCTTAAGCGTCTTTTTGCCTTTCCTGATGGTTATTATTTATGATCCCCAGTCTTGTTTCACTTTGGTAGCTCTCATCCATGGCCTACCCAATAACATGGAATAGGCACAATCTCTTTCCTCCATTCTGAGTACCACAAATGTGACTGTAAAGGATAGTCCCATTATGCTAATTTCTTGTCCTCTTAGTATTCCAAGAGGTTGTATTCTTCTTTGATCAGCCATTCTAAACTAAAATCAAGTTCATTGCAATAAAATTTCTTAAATAGATCCTCAGAGAGGATGTTCACTCCTAATCCTCCATCTACCAATACTTCTGGTATCCTTTGCCTTTTATAATCCACATCTATGAGTGGGACTTGGTAATCCACATCTTCAATGGTGGATGTGTAAATGTTTGGTGTTTCATCTTCATCTTCACTTTGTGGATGATCTTTTGTTTAAGAAATGTCCTTAGAATGCAAATTCTGACATAATTGGTTCTTGAATGCTAGAACAAGATTCAAAAGTTGATCCAATGTGATCTAAACTTTGGAGTCCAAAATTTCTTTAAAGAAGAGTGTAGGGTCTTCATGTTCATCTTTTGCCTTTTGCTACATCTGAATTTTGTTCTTCAATGTGTTGTCTGGTAATTGGAATGGCTTGCTCCTCTTTGATTTTGGTCAGCTTGACTTGGGCACCTCTGTTCTTTTGCTCTACTAAGTCCGAACCAGGAAATCAGTTTTCTCTTTGGGAATATATTTTGGGTTGGAAGAAGCTCATCCTGTTGTGTGTGTATCTAGAATCCTTTTAGGTTATTGAATGCTGCTTTGTTGGCAGTCTATGATCTGTATTTTGATGTCTAATGGTTTCAATTGGAAGACTATCGGGTTCTTAGCCTTACCATTGTTTTAGAGTTGTGAGGTCGATCTTAGCCTTACCGTTGTTTTAGAGCTGTGATGTTCTTGCATTTGTTGTTGCATTACTCTCAAGTACTTGGTGTAGAGCTTTATTTCGGACTTGTTCTTGATTGGGCCAATTCATTGGCTTTGCCATCTCTCTTGGTGCATCTCCAAGGCTGGGCATTAGCTTTGTACCTCTAGACCTTGTGACTACTAGTGCCTATATCTTCCTCTAATTTCTTTGATTTTGTTGATTGTAATCCTCATTGATAAGAGCCAAGTACCCCATATGAACACCTGGTGGTGGCTGCTACTATTGATTTTGGTTACCTCTTGCATTATGATTGATTATTGGTATTCCTCTTTTCTCCTCTGTGTTTGCACCAAAGCTCACATTGAGGTCCTTGTCTATGGCCTTCCATGCCATAATATGTGCATGCTTGATCTTGGTTTTGTCCTTGTTGATTTTTTAATTTTGCTGATTGGGTCTTCTTGGTGCTGCATTGTGGAATCTTTGTTGTCCTTGTCTTCCTCCTGCAACCTAATTAGCTGCCACGGGTGGGGCTTGATTGTTTGAATTTTGAACATGAGGAGTAACTCTCCCCCGATAACTTGGATTATACCAGCATCTCTCTTTCTCATGATTGTCCTTCCCACAAAATGCACAAGCAACTTTAGGCTGAGGTGTGAGTGTTTTTTATGTTTCCAATTGCTCTTTAATCATTTGCTCTAACTTAGAGAGCTTGTTTATCTTCTTCTTGGCTTTTTGATTTTTCTCTATTCTTGTTCTGTTTTTCCTTTTTCTTTTGAGTGCTCTTCTTTGTCATTCTCTTCATCTGATGTATCATCTTCTATATCATCACTATCCTCATCTTTTGCATCAGTGTCTGTCTCTATTTCAGAGTCTGTGTTAGAGTTAGAATGCCTTTTCTTCTTTTGTTATTCAGACCTTAAATTTGTGGCTAGTCTTCTTTCTGCTCTTTGTGCTACATCAACCATGTTGTTGAAGCCGTTTACTCCTCCAAGGTGGTCTCTGCCAGCTACTCTTGTCCTCAACTCTTTGTTTAGTCCTTTATAAAAATAATCTCCAAACTGCTCATCAGTGGGTTGTTGATTGTTTGTCATTCTTCTATTCAGATTTCTAAACATTTAAGCATAGTCTTCAACTAAGAGATGCTTTTGCTTCATATTCCGAAGCCTCTTGAGTATGTCTTCTAGAGTTTTTTGTTTATGAAAATAGCTTAAAAATGCGGTTTTCAATTCATCATAAGTTGCAAAGTGAGCTACACCATATTTCATAAGCCAAATCATTGCCTTACCATTAAAAGTTGTTACAAATTGCTCTTTCTTGGTGATGTCCAAAAGTTGTCTGAATCTGCTGATAGCCCACCTTGTTTCAAATAGCACCATCAATTTGCTAAGTTCAATTTGAACCTTGGTTATTTCGGTGCTATGCACACAATTATTAGAAGAGCTTGCTCCACTAGATGTATAGTTGGGGTCATTGAAAATATCATCTTGATCTTCTATTTGTGTGCCTGCTTCTAATCTAGCATAGTTTCTTGTAAAATAGGTGTAGCCAAGTTGGTGAGGTGATGTTTTCTCCTTAAAGTTGTTTGACATGGACCAAGATACTCGCCATGTAAGAAAGGAATGGAGAACTGCAGTCATTGGCTACTGTCGGGTTGCTTGTACTAATTGAAGACTTTGACAACAATGTCGCTTATCGAACCATGTATTGTATAATGCTTGCCAAATAGTTGTTTGTTGGTGGTGTTGGCGATGAGGGATGTTATCAATTTGGCACAAGCTTGTATGGTCGGTTACAATCCACTTCTTGCTAAATGCTCAATCCAAGACATAGCTTCATAGACACCTTACTCGGTCACAGTGTGTGCACTTGTCTAGAGTGTTGTGGCAAATATTTGGCTAAATCTTGTCATGAGGAAGTCACTTACAAAGGTCATGAAAGATTTCCAAAAGTAGTCCACCTTTAAACCGAACGATGTCACTTGCTGAATCAGCTTGTATGCCATCTCATGCTTTGCTAGAAGTCGTCTTTGCGACAATACATTGTTCTTTTAATTTTCTTGGGAGCTGTTTCCTCTGCTGGTCAATTTGTGTTGTAGTCATTGTAGATCATATGGTTTTCACTCTTGTGTAGAATTGCTATATAGCAACAATTGAAATTCTAAGCTTAGATGGAGTAGAGGATTGCCAATGTGTTAGTGGTATCTCCAAAAGACTGAAAAACACCTGCACATACCCACTTCTAGCAATGGGAATGCTAGAGTCAGAGACTTAAATCTGACTAATGTTGGAAAAGAAAGAGACAGTACAAAGCATACAAATAGTCGAGACAATCATTTGTAGAGTGGAAATATTGCGTATAGTTTGTATTATAGCAAATAGCAACAACTTCCCTCCATGCAGGAGGTGATGACCAGCATATAACAACATCCGATGGTATTCCGACGTCAGTCGGATAACAATAAGAAAACAGACATAGTCTGAGAAACAATGTGGTGGATAAGGCCACTACTACATGCTATTAAGGAAAGTTATAACTATCCCTACAATTACAAAAGTATCCACTACTTGCTATTGTAACCCCCCCTTACTAGAGGTCTACTCGCCCTCCTTGGTTGAGGTCCATGTGGGTGGGTGGAGGAGTCATCCTCAACAACACCCAAATTAATGCCACACATGCAAATGTACATCGCCATTTATTAAATCATAATTGAAAAAGCATAGCATAACACAAATGTACATCTCCATTTATTAAGTTGTAATTGAAAAAGCATAGCATAACTCATAAGATATAGGTAGCCAAAACCATTTCCAAGTAGTGAAAATTTAATATGAACACTATATTTTTATAAATATTGATGTCCAAGTTATGAGGTGAGCATCAAATAGGAATTAATATCACACATATGATGCAATCACCCCAACGTTGTAAAGTTAAATCATAAACAAATGAAGCACTTAACAAAGTATTAATGTTCATTCAATATAAGCATGCAAATCTATACCTATCAAAATCCACAAGCATAAAATAGCTCAATATCCTTGGTAGTACAACACCTAATAGCATGATGCTCCCAATACATCAATCCATCATCAATGAAATAGTATCCCACAGTAGAACATCATGTTAGAACCAAATGCACTTAGAATATCAATCCTCCACCAAAGATGTAGTTATCCTTGGTAGAATATGATCTTAGTCCTTAAAGCATTCCGTGTATCAAGGAAACAGTTCCCTGCCATAAACATAAGGTAGCACAAACCATACAGAGATGAGATTGTAGGTGCAATTAGAACCTCCTCATATAAGTGGTCCATTGGTAGAGTAGTCAATAATTGTGTGAGTTTGTGAATACTAAATTAGTGCAAATCGATGAATGTATGTGTATCAATTTCCTGATACTTCCAGGTTTTGACCACCATAGGGTAGGGGTCATTGCACTAGGCAATGCTTGTGGTGGTTCCACTCTTTTAGACAACTACAATCTAATCATTCTTACCTTATTTATGGAATCCATCTATAAACAAAACTCATCCCAACAAGGAATCCCAACCCCTCAGATAAAAACTTTCCCGGTAGTTCTAGGTTCCCACCGCCACAAGGTAGGGGTCATTGCACTAGGCAATGCCCATGGTGGTTACACTATTTTAGACAACTACAATCTAATCATTCTAACCTTGTTTATGGACACCATCTATCAATAAGACTCATTCCAACCCTATGTTTCTTATTATTTTTTAACAAGACCTTATGTTTTTCTATTATGTTTATATAAAATGAACTGTATCTACATAAATTTCTTATTGTGTTTTCTTGTAGGAATCTCAACTGTGGAGCACTCTAGCAACAATGTTGATTTGAGCATCACTGCATTTCTAGCTAATGCCACCTTGACTTTCCAAAAGAGAGAGTATGCCATGAGAGACTTCACATAGTGGACTTTTGTTGACACTAAGAAGCAAGCTTAGTTCTTAGTAGCCAAGAAAGAGACTCCATTTTTAGTAATTTTAAAGAGAGAGTTTAACAAAGATGAGGATCCATGGAATGTGTTCTTCTCAGAGAAGGATGTGAGTGGAGCCGTTGTGGTGGGAATTGTGCTGAATTGTCAATTGGACCAAGCCTCCTTTTGTGGGAGGTTTTAAATTTGCTCTATTAGTGAAGGATTCCCAACTCTGTGACTTTGTTGCTAGAACGCTTGCAATTTTCTGTCTTGGTGCTTGCATTGGTGGCTATTAAAAATGTATGGAAATAGTTTCTCTTGTGGAAGCATCAAGATGCACTCAAAGGTTATGCATGAATACTTTGAGATGGCACATGCTCACAGGAACTTCTACATGAAATAGGACATGCAACATTGTTGCAGGGATCTATAGAAATGGATGATGCCACCCACAAACATCAAGATGAGAATCAATGTTTGCACATCAGTTGTTGCAGAAACTAAAAGAAGAAGAAGGATGATCCAATGCTCTCATCATACAATCCCTCCCAAAAAGCCCAAGACATCTAATGCAAAGGGTGAGTACTTCAAGAGCCATGGTTCTAGTTGCAAGTACACAAAAAGGAGGTCACCTCTCTACAAAGAAGTCCTCAAGAAGAAGAATTGGAAGAAGAAGAGAAGGAAGAGGAAGATTAGATTGCACAAGAAGAAGAAAGAATCTCACTAAAAAGCTTGACTCTTTTTCTTAATGAGAGTGTCACAGAAGATGACTCAAGATATGTTTGGGAACATAAGCCCTATCTTGTGGAAGTTGCCACTATGGAGAGAGTACGCATCTTCACAAATAGTAGACAGCTAGATATTGACTATGCCAGACAGGTTTTTGAGACTTTCGTAGATGGAAAGAAGCCAATATAGTCACATGTAGTTCTCCGTCCAATGAGCTATCTACTAAACAAAACTATTTAGAAGGATATGGTCATTCTTCATGGGAATTTGGAGTCTTAGAAAGAGTTCACTAGCTTCATTGGAAAAAGAATTGCAGTAACGGGACAAGGATCTGATATTGGGAATAGGGGCATGTATTGAAAGATGTAAGGAGAGATTTCTTACTCCACTACATATTTCAGCCTATAGATGGTTAGCCCTATACATATGCTTGTAATGAACTTGCCAAAGAGGCAATCAAATAGAAAAGAATTATGAGGGAGATGTTGATACCCCAATTCCAATACTACACTATAATGATATGCATCTTCAAGAGCGAGATCTTAGCAAGATCTGATATGTGGTTGAGTTTGAAAGACTCAATCATGATCAAGTTGCTCTTCAAAAGATTAGCTCTACTTCAGAGATGAAAAAGAAAGTGAGGACCATATGGAAGACATGTGGGCAACCTGAAAGAACTTCCCAAGGGATTGCCACAAAAGATGAGGAAAAAAATCTTGTTCAATTCTACACATGCTTGTGCGGTTCTTCCAAGGGTAAAGCAAGCGTGGGTTGAGATGCTGACTAGTTTCAAGGTGGCAAGAGATAGGTATCAAGATTACACAAGTCTCATTTTTTGTCCTGATGAAGTGTTTGAACGAGTCATCACTGTATGCATTGCATGTGATAAGGGAGACATCACATATGAATCCCCTTTGTTCATTACATAAAAGGTCAATAAGGTTGAGAAAAAGAGGTGACTACCAAGATGTCGAGGATCGTGAGGCACTTGCCAGATAACTACATAACCATGGCAGCCAAGAAGATTCTAAAGAATGAATGGTTCTTTGGAAAAAGGGATAGAGATCACTATATAGAGGATTGCATTAACTGGCAAGTGAAGCACGATGAAGTAGAGAGTGCCATCAAGTTTCTACTCTTAGAAAAGCACGTCCCAATAAGCCAATACAACATTGACAATACTTTCATGAAGTAGATAACAAGGGATCTATCCTTAGCTAAAGAAAGGTCATGGGAACACAAGTGGGTGAGGGTGCAAGAAGAAGGGCTAGAAGAGGTCACTTGCATGAAGACATCCCACAACCGACATTGATGTATGTAGAGAAGTTAATGAATGATGACTGTCAAATGAGAATAGGAATTGGACTCCACAACAGCTTCAAATTCAACAGTGAGAAACTCTTAGAAGGTGGAAAATAAGTTTCATATGCTGATTTTGTATGTGATAATACAATGTGGAAGAGGCCACAACTCTTTTTTATTGATGATATACACCCTAATGATATTTTAGTTTTCGTCTCGATAAAATATCGGATACCACCATTGCTAGAGTACAATTCTAAAATATTGTCATTTTTGTTTCTAAATAGGTCAAAGAATACATGCTTCTTACCTTAAAGAGACATATTGATGACAAAGAACTAAAGCTCTACAATGGTGTGTGTGCAACAAAGAGAGACAAAAGCGTGAGGATAGCTTAAAGATACAAAATCTTGAATCCTTCATCTTGTCGATGCAGACTCTGCACCTTGATCTACAGAAAAATATATGAAGAGGTATCTTGCATGACCCATAGCTTATGCATTGCTCAATGGAATTCAACAAACTTTGTCTTCAAGTTGTAGTACACATTTTGAACTTGAACATGAAACCAAAAAATAATCAAAGAAAAATTTAGAATGAGACCGATAAGGCATTACTAGTGCTCTATTGCATGTGAAGCATGCATCCTGAAGACTATAGGATATAGGAATTTATTCATAAACATCAAAATTTTGTTTTGTATATACATGCAACCAAGTAATCATTCAAAAGTATGCTATGTGGGCTTCTCCTCAAGGACACACCTAAATGAGAACATTAGGTATGGGTTAATAGGCCTCCAATGTTGTGCTAAAGTGATGAAACCCATTTGAGGCACACTCCATAACTTTTTTTTGATTCATTGAAAATCAAAACGGATTGAAAATTTGAAATCCAAACTAGTGAGACTACTGCATGGTGGTCTTAAAACATTGATAATTGTTGATATTGGTATCTAGATTCCCCCTAAAATGGAAGAATTTAAAAATGTACAATTTGTGCATGTGCAAAGATCTTTTAATAAATCCAACACTATTTACAATTTTGAATTGTTTGTTTTTCCATGCACTAGCTTGCTATATGGCTCATAAGTATGCCAAAGGTCATTGCATTTCATAATACACAACATCAAGCCCAATAGTGTGCCCTTTCATCTATTTTGTTTTGAAGCATTTGAGGCCACATTGCAGTTGTTTGGGATATCCAATTTTGCTGATGTGTATCGCTAGAGGGGGAAAAACCAGAAACTAAAAATTTTGCTTCTTCCGCGAGTTTTAAATCTTTACACTCCCGCCCATCAAATCTTGGAAGATTAAGTACCTACAACTTGCCCCTACCTTGCAACCCGCACGTACTCAATGTGACCTTATGCCATATTCGATTTGGCATTGTCATCTTTTGATAAGTTGCCTTCTATTCTTTGCTTGCCTCACAAGCTAGCTTCTCTCTATTTTGGTTTGGCATCGTCATCTTTCATTGATCATCGCCATGGCAACATGCAACTCACCATGGCTTGCAAGAGAAGCAGACAAAGGCTGCAAGATAGGAAAGCTGAAAAGCTTGGACACAGCACAACAAACAGATTGTGAATCGAGGAAAGAAACGGCATGGTATCGAAACAAAAACAAAAGACAATTTTATAACACTTTGCGAAGGGAGAAACAATAAGAAGAAAGAAGACTCCTTGCAGAGCAACAACAACAAGAAGTAGTTGCAGATGCATGCATTTAATCATTGCCAATCAGAGCGAAGAACATGAGTTGTGATGTCACGATTGGTGGTAGCATTCGAGGAAGCAACATCAAGCCATTCAGATGAATGCTAGTCTCAAGTCTTCACAAGATGTAGCTTGCACCCTAAAATTTGTAGAGTGACAACCCTACCAACACCTTGGGAGATGCACGTAGAGAAAAAGCAATGCGCAATCAAGTAGTGTATGGAATTTAATAGAACACAAGAAAAGGAGAGACAACCTAAGTGCGAAAGTCATTGCAATGGTGATGATGTTTTGGCACAAAAATACAAGAGTTCCTCTAAATAACAAGGACATCTGTAGAAAGCGGATGGGATGCAAGATGTTTGATGAATTTTCACAGCATACACATGTTTGATACAATGCAAGTCACTGGTTGCCTAAATCATCTCGGTGGTTGTTTTTGATTGAGCTTTGGGATAGTTTACTTGTTTCATTTCTTGATACACCATAGGTTAGTGGTTGCTTAAACCAGCCCGGTGGTTGTTTGTGATTGAGATTTGGGATAGTTCACTAGGATGGCTTGGACTTAATGTGATTGTCTTGAACTAGCCTGGTGGTTGGAATATCATGCAACCATGGCTGGTTCAGCTCAAACACCAAAACCAGGCTAGCTTGGACTTAATGTGATTGTCCTAAACCAACCCAATGGTTGAAACATCATGCAACCATAGTTGGTTCAACTCAAACACCAATTATGTGATTGTCTTGAACCAATGTGTTGAGAGAATTGCATTAGAATGAAGAAGGGTGAGGTCCATATGTAGGCACCTCTACATGAGCCACCAAGCTCCACAATCATCTCCTCAATCATCTCCTCAATCAACTCCTAGAATCTCTCAATCATCTTATGCACCTAACTTTGCCTCTAGCACACACACATAGAAACCAAGGTGTGCCTGGGGCATACACCTTGAGATATCCCATCAAACCCCCCCTCAAGGGAATGCCTCAGGCTATGTCAAGGATACATCTAGTCTCATAGTTTCTCATGCCATCTCATGGTGGTCAAGGATAAATCTATGGCTAGGATCTCATGCTAGCAAGGCTTCCCAAGGGTGTGAGGTAAACAAAGGGATTCTAATGGTTATCTCCCCTGCATGTACATGCACACAATGTCTGCAGGAGGTACGATGGAGCGAAACACATACACATGGCCTACATCATATGGTGACTAGAGGTGTTTACAAAGAACACAATAGTTTATTCCATTCATTTTGGAGGACTATCCAGACAGAGCACCTTGACTCAACATAAAAAAGAGATCTGAAGCATATATGGAGATGGTTCAAAAAGCATAATCATCATAGGAGGCCTCATCTTATGGAGGCACATCAACTGAAAGTAAATATATGGAGATGGTTCAAAAAGCATAATCATCATAGGAGGCCTCATCTTGTGGAGGCACATCAACTAAAAGTAAATTGGCAGTTTCTAATTTTGTAGTTGCTTCCTTTTTGGCCTTACAATACTTTTCATGGTGATTGTTTTTGCCACAATATTTGCAAGGATTGATCTTGAAGCAATATTTTGAGAGGTGATTAGTCTTCCCACAATGTTTGCAAGGTGAAAACTTGCCCATTTGAGTTTTTATGGCATAGGCTGTGTCATTGCCTCTTCGGAGTTCCTTGTGCCTTTCTTCTTCTTGAAGAGCAGTAATAAGACCTTCAAGTGTAGGATTAGGAAGATTTTTCAAAGTGGTAACAATATGATCATAATCTTCAAGCATACTTTTGAGCAATATTGCCATTGCATCATCTGTAGTGATTGGAGAGTTGATAGAAGCAAGTTGAGTCATGAGACTCCACATGTGATTGACATGGGTAGCCAAGGGAGTGCCACTAGCCATCTTCAATTCAAAGAAAGCAACCTTAAGTGACAATTTTGAGATGTGAGAGCTAGCACCAAAAATAATATCAAGCTTCTACCAAGCTTCAGAAGGAGACTCCAAATCAGAAATATGATGAATATATTCATCTCCTAAGATTCTCCAGCATTAGAGGCTGTTGAAGAAGAAGTTGAAGCAGGTTTGACAAGCCCCCAGAGGTTTTCCCTCATCAATGCAAACTTAACTTTCATCTGCCATGTGTGAAAGCCTTTACCATTGAACTGATCCGTATTCAAGAAGGTAGCCATGAGAGGGTCTAACCCAAAATGGGCAGTGTCTACTCTCTTACAAGGCTAGAAAGAGTTGAAAAGCTTTCAAAGTACAAGCATTTAGTGTAGCAAAGGCTTGTAACCAAATTCCATACTAAAAATCATAATGGAAATGATGCTTCAACTTGCATGCTTCATAGAGGTGGCTAAATGAAAGTATTCCAAGCAAATCCAGGTATAGCAACCTAAAGGAAAGTTGTAGCCACAATTATACTAATGCTATTCAACACTTTAAAACATCAAAAATGCTAAAGTAGCATCTAATGTAGCATCAAACTCACAACATTGTCAAAACTATCCAAAACAGAGGCCTGATCTTGGAGGGCTTGTATCTCCTTCTTCAGAGCAAAGAAAACATGGCTTTCTAGCTCAAATGAAAGCTCATATATGGGCAAATTTTTGGTGCAAAGATAAGACAAAATGTCATGCGATGTTGCTGGCTGGAATGTCGTCAAAGTTAACTGGCTTTTGGCTCTGTTCTCCTCGAATATATAGCCATTGCTGCTCAAACTTGAAGACAAGAGAGTCCAAAGTATGGAGAAGCTTTCCCTAAAAGGAATTAGAAAGAGGTGGAGTAGAGAAGGAGAATACGCAACAGAGAGCTTCGACGGAATTCGGGGAATCGCGACCAGTAGCGACAATCATTCTTTAATTCTTTGCAGGTGGAAGTTTGCCCATACGAAGGGTCTCTCCAGCTAGAAGGACTTGGAGAATGGTGAAACGATGAGGGAGAACAAGCTCTCACAAGTTTGGGGAAGAAATGGTGAAGATGAAGAAGAAGATGATGATGACATGGCATAAATGGGCTCAAGGAGGATCATAGTGCTCTGATACCATGTTGAAGAAGTGAAAGAAAAGCATGAAGCTGAACAAAAAATGAGAGAATTGCATTAGAATGAAGAAGGGTGAGGTCCATATGTAGGTGCCTCTAATGAGCCACCAAGCTCCACAATCATCTCCTCAATCATCTCCTCAATCAGCTCCTAGAATCTCTCAATCATCCTATGTGGCATCTACCACCACCTAACAGTGCTTATGGGCACCTAACTGTGCCTCTAGCACACACACATAGAAACCAAGGTGTGCCTGAGGCATACATCTTCAGATATCCCATCACATGTGCCACATGAGTTGAGATCCAAGTTGGATCCAAAAGCTAAGAAGTGCATCTTTATTGATTATTCTCTGTAGCAGAAATGGTATAGATGCTATAACCCTTCTACTCGTAAGTTTACAGTGAGCAAAGATGTTGTTTTTTATGAGAGGAGCAGCTGGTATAAATCAGTAAATGTGATTGATGATGTAGATGTACAAAATGGTAATGCTGCAAAGAATTCATAGTAGCAATCACAAAATATTAGTGGACCTGTAGTGTCCTCCAGCAGTGGTTCACATACTTTGCCATGGATAGGCAGATTGAGATCAGGAGAATCTCTTCAAAGCAATGCAGATAGTGGTATGCAAGTACCACGAAAAGGAAAAGAGAAAGTAGATCAGCCCATGGTTGATGTGAATGCAGATCTCTTATGTGGATGGTGAATCCACTGGCTCAGAACAGAGCCTTGATGATGAGTTGGGTATTCCTTCTGTTGTTACACCTGGAATAAGGAAGACAAGGGATGTTTTTAGAGCACCTAGTAGTGAACCTATTTTCTACAGGTCTACTAGAGTTAGGTATCCTGTGGATAGGCTAAAATATGATGGATTTATAGCCATTCACTATGCCTATATGGTCAAAGTGATACATGAACCAAAACCCACTTCTTTTGAGCAAGCCATGGGAAAAGAAAAATGGGAGAAAGCTATGGATGAAGAAATGGATGCCTTGGAAGCAAATGCTACATGGGAATTGGTGCCTTTGCCTAAAGACAAGAATACAATTGGTTGCAAGTGGGCTTACAAGGTGAAGCACAATGCAGATGGTTCTATGAACAGATACAAGGCAAGATTAGTTGTCAAGGGGTATGCACAGACATATGGCATTGATTATGAAGAAACATTCAGTTTGGTTGCAAGGATGGCAACTGTAAGAGCAATCATTGCTATGGCTGCATCAAAGGAATGTTCTTTACATTAGATGGATGTAAAGAATGCCTTCTTACATGGTGATTTGCAAGAAGAGGTCTATATGGAGCAACCACTAGGTTATGTTCATGCTGCTCATCCTGAGTTTGTTTACAGGTTCAAGAAAGCCTTGTATGGCTTGAAGCAAGCACCCAGAGCATGGTCTAACAAGATAGGACAATATCTTGTCACTATTGGCTTTCAGATTTCCAAGGTAGATTTCTCACTTTATGTGAGAAAAACAGAGAAAGGTATTATGCTGCTTGTCATTTATGTTGATGATTTGATCATCACAGGTGATAGTGATGAGAAGTTTGAGATGAAGGATTTGGGAGAGTTGCATTACCTCTTGGGCATTGAGGTGATTAGATCCACAAGTGGGATATGGCTCTTGCAGAGGTAGTATGGATTGGACATGTTGTACAAATATGGGATGACAGGCTATAAGCCTATTTCAGTTCCTTTGGAGCAGAATGTGAAGTTGAGCGCAGATGCAGGTGAGCTTCTGGAAGACCCTACTATGTACAAACGCATAGTAGGAAGTTTGATTTATATGACTATTACCAGGCTAGATTTGAGCTATGTTGTTGGGTTGGTAAGTCAGTTTATGCAAGCTCCAAGGAATGCGGCTAGACGCATACTGAGGTATGTGAAGTCCACATTGCAGTATGGACTGTTTTATGAGACTGGGGTTCAGATACAATTGCATGGATACACTGATGCTGATTGGGCTGGTAGTATTTCTGATAAGCAATCTACCAGTGGATATGTGTTCTCTTTTGGGAGTGCCGCAGTCACTTGGAGTAGCAAGAAATAGCCTACAGTTGCCTTGTTGAGCACAGAGGCTGAGTACAGGGGTGCATCAATGGCTGCATGTGAGGTAGCTTGGTTGCGTAAGCTACTTTATGATATGCATCAGTCTACAGATGGGGGCCAGTTATCATTTATTGTGACAACATGAGGAGTATACACTTGGCAAATAACCCAGTCTATCATGCTAGAACAAAGCACATTGAGGTGCATTATCACTATGTGCGGGGAAGGTTCTAGTAGGCTTCATTGATCTAGTTTATGTTAGCACAGAGGATCAAGTAGCTGACATATTCATGAAAGCATTGGGCGCAGAGAAGCTGCGCAAGTTCAAAGACTTGCTTGGTGTGCAAGAATTGGGATTGAGCTCCAGGGGGAGTGTTGAGATATCGAGATCCACTCGTGATATGCTAGGGTGACCGTTGTGCATTTATGTCATCGACTTGTTAGCTGCAGATGCGGATGGTACACCGCCCATGAATAATAGCTAGATGACAGCTATCTTTATGCACTCTAGTTAGTGTCTCAGTTAATATGCCACCTAGATTAGCTGAGTTTGGTTTGAGGCCCACATATAGGGTTCACCTATTCCTTTTGTACTTAGAGAGAGTTCTTTTGGCTTTCACAACTAAGAAGAGAAAAACTATTTTCAGCCTCCACCTTTGTGTGTATTCCCCCATTGTGTATGTGAGAAAGCCGCAAGTGAGACTCCTTACTTCTCTTCTCCTTCTCTTCCACTCTCTTCACATGGGGTATGGAAGAAATGACTATCAAGACAAATGGTCAAGATGTGTGTATACCGACCAACCCTAAAAAAGTCATGAGTTATTGTCAATCTAAGAATTTTGAAGTCAAAGATCTATTTCCACAGGATTTTGAGTCTTGATTGATTGAGTTACACATCCTACCCATTGGTGAGATGGACATTGTTTAAGTGGCTACAGACATCAAGTAGAAGTTAAGGGATGAGGAGATTGCTAAGCAAAAGGATATTTTTCTAAGCAATTTCACTGAGGGCATTGAAGGAGAATGGGAGATTGTTGAGATAACAGTGACTATTACTCGACTCAGTACTAAATAGTTACTTTTAGAGCCTACACGAGAATTGAATCTTGGAACACAAGATCACGGTGGGCTATGGTAGCGTTGAGCAACAAACTTTCTTCCGAGCAACTCGCAATGATAAGAGATTTATTTATTAGATACAAGGATGTGTTTGCATGGAGTTATATAGATTTAAGGGGAGTTTCTCCTAAGTTGTGCCAACATAAGATATCGTCAGTGCCAGATGCAATACGGAAACAAAGGTACAAAATGAATCCTAATCATGCCAAGCAAGTATCAACTCCTATGTGCTAGGTATGCTATTGATTGTAGTGATGACTAGCTCTTTCCTATTGTGTTTGTGCCTAAGACAAATGGCAAACTCTGAGTCTGTGTGGACTATAGGAAGCTGAATGCCTAGACAATTCCCGATCCATTTCCTATAGCCTTTATTGACGGCATTTTAGATCAAGTTGTAGGACATGAGATGTACTCATTTATGGATGGTTATAGTGGTGGGTATAATCAGATTATAGTGGCTCTAGAAGATCAATCAAAGATTGCCTTTATTACAAAACGGGGTGCCTATTCAACCAAAGTAATGCCTTTTGGATTGAGAAATGCCCCGTCAACTTTTTAAAAGTTTATGGTTGAAACTTTTTGAGATTAGCTCATTCAGTTTATTGCTATCTACTTATATGAATTCTGTGTATATTCCTCACATATTGATCATCTTGGATACCTAAGGAAGGTCTTTTTGAGATGCAGAAAAGCAAGTATCTCTTTAAATATTGCTAAGAGCGTGTCATGTATTCGAGTTGGTAGACTACTCAGCCATGTTATTTCCAAGGATGTTATCAGAACTAAGCAAGGTAAAATTAAAGCCATACAGAAAAGGTCGGACCAATTGATCCACATCATACGTGGAATGAGCAAGAGAATTTCCCAAAAGCAAGCTTGGGTAGGAGACTTGGTGAATGGCATGGCTATCAAGAAAGATCCTAGCTTATTTAGAAGTGTTGTTCTTGGAGTATAGGATGGGTTTGAAGGAGGCAAGCATGTGTTTGGAGTAGGAAAAGTAGAAACTACCACTTCTATCCATATAGTGTTTTTTTTTTCCAAAAATGAGGGTGTGTTTATATTATATCAGAAAAGTATCGTATGGGTTACATCTTTATATATCTTCCTCGATAAACCAAAAAGGGGAGGATGGTCATATCATATGTTTTGAAGTCAAGATTTAGAGCAAAACTTCCAACTATCAACTTAACCACATAGCAAATAAGAGTAACATTTTCAGACATCATCTTCTTCTTTGTTGGGAGCCACAGTATCAAGCATGTATACTACTCTAAGGATTATTGTGCCTTGGATAGCCAAAGGGAGAAGAAAACCCTAACTGGAGGAGGCTCTTTGTTGGTAGAAAGCATTTAAATGGTCATGTGCTTGTTGCAACAGTAGAGGTAGTCAGAGGATTAGGTGGTGTCATGATGGTATAAATAGTGCTCTTCACATCAATGGTCTTAGCAGTTGTCTTGGCAAGGGGGGTAGATGCAATACCAAAAACCAATGGTCTATCACCAGCAGGGAGATACTAGAAATTCATAGTAGGTATTGCCTATTGTCATACATCACATTAATATGGAGATAAGTATTTGAGTGATGCCATAACTTCTGTCCAATAAGTATGAACTCTCACTTTAAGTACTCGTAGTAGTAACGAAGAACTTGTAAGCCTAGTAGATTTGGTTGCATGTAATAAGATAGTCAACTATGTATGTGTATGGGGGCTTCGATGAGTTGGTCGAACATGCTGTGGAAATTTATATTCTTCCACGATAAGTAGGAATTGTGTTGTTATTTTTTCCAGTTATCATCATCACATTTTGTAATACCCTATAGTAGTAGCTGCTTACGGGCAAATAATGGACAACCACATACAACAGTGGTTGTTAGATGATGGTGCTTGTTCAAATAGGACAGAGAAACTAGGATGTAAGTCTTCTCTAGCCTTATGTGGTGCAAAAAGTATTGTGTCATACATGATATCAATAGAGGGAGAAGTATTCGAGAAATGCTGAAACTTCGGCCCAATAGTTATGGATTCAGACTTCAACTATTTCAACAATGAATGTACTTATAAATATAGGTACCAAAAGTCCATCTTAAGACTTAGGGGGAGGAGGGGGGGACTATGAAGGTTATTTTATTAGCATACATCATAAAGCATAATATCAATAGGGGGATAAGTATTTGAGAAATGGTGGAACTTTTGTCCAGTAATTATAGATTCAGACTTTAACTACTGTAACAGTAAATGTACTTGTAAATGCAGGTAGGAAAGTACATCTCAAGAGTTAGTGCGAGTGGTGTTATGAAAGTTGCTTTATTAGCGTATCTTATCTTCATCTCTTATAGTTCGTAGGAATGAAGCATTTGCAAGCATAGCAGGTTCAATTGGATGTACCAAGTATTGAAGATGCTACAAGATGTAAGTAATGACAGCCGCAATAGTGGCAAAGTTGTAGCTATCATTTGAGACTTGCAAAAATATTGTAATAACGAAGGTTCATTATTGTCTTATGAGTACATGTAGTAGTCTCATTTTGAAAATTCAAATAAAGAGAGTCGTGCGATTAATAGGCTCAAAACAAATAGTAGCACAAAATTAACATTATTCAAATGATCAAAAGACATTCTGCATTATGGATGATCACTTATAAACAAAGCAAAGAAAAATTTATTTGCTTTGTAAATGCAAGGAAGATGTGCTTGTGAAGCAAGAAACTTTTGTTGCCACATTCAAAGGATGAGTACTTTAAAAAAACAATGGTGTTAATAGGGTTACGATTAAAGCATGCCAATTCACAATTTATTTGACAATTGTGCATGCAGCATGGCCACAAAGCATACCAATGCACCTTTTTTAAGCAATTATGCACCCTCCAAAGTAAAAACTAAGAAAATGTGCATATCCCAACATACAAATGATTTTTTCTTTTGAACATTTTCAATTTTAATTCCATACTCATTTAAAATATTTATAAAATTTTGTGACAACCAAGCACATACATTGTTGGTGTAAGTGTCCGGACTCATAATTTTTTTACACTTGCATATCATGCCTCCTTGAAAGTATTGGGCCCATCAGATATGGTTTGCATGGTTCAAGTCGCATTGAAGCATATTTTTCAAACACATATATGTTGGGTAGGATACTTATGTACGTGCCACATTCTCAATGGGCATAATACTTTGCACATGCATTAATACCAACTATTTTGAGGCACATGCAAAGTATCATGCCCATCAGACCTTGTAGGTTGTGCTAGTAAGATTGTTTTTGTAGTCATGGTGCTTTGTAGCAAGTTTGCTCTATTGGAAGCTAGGGTGCCAAAGTTAGGTGTGGCTCTACACTATCAATGTCTCAGAAGAGGGGGGAATCTATGATAGCACAATTGTTGCTTGAGGGGGTACTAGTGAGGTCCTCCTTTAGTGGCACTGGTTGTTTTGAGTCAAGAAGGGTTTTCTCCTTTTCTTCCACTTTTGTAATTACAACTTGAGCCTCTGCTCCAAGGTCACAACCTATTTTTTAGCGTACTCCATTTCTTTCTTCAGATAGTCCTACAACTGTTTAGAAAGCAGTTCCATGATCTGAAGGTTCTTGCCATGGCCCTAGAGACACTATCAAAAGCAAGAAGAGAGCATTAGTAGCAATGGATTATGGTATCATTAGAAACCAAATTCGTGGACATGCACCAAAGCACATTGCTGCATAGAGAATTCCAGTGGGTTGGGGCCCTTGTGTGTTGATCTCCCAGTACGATGTAGGAAAAATTGAAAGGGAAAGGTAAAAAAGACCTTTGCACTAGATCCCATATCGCTTTGGAGGAAGAGCAGTTAAGGAAGAGGTGGGGGATGTCCTCCTAAGCTTTGTTGTGCAATGTTTGCACCAGCCATATCCTTGTTCGATTCTCAAAGCTCTACTAGCTGCCCACACTACTTTGTGCACAACTAACCACAATAAGAAGGATTGTTTCTCCGGTATACCTTTGTCCCATAGCTTCTCAAACCTTTGTGTCCATCTCTTTTCTGCATCTCATCTGAGCCATTAAGTTAGTCTATCACAGTTTGTGCGACCACAAAACTGCAATCGGGAAGAGATTATTTTGCCCTACCCATCTCAAGGAGGGTTGGAGTCTACCACCCATCCATGGTAGGTTCTCTTTTCCATAGGTTCTTTCTTTCCTGTAGAGTAAGAGTAGGTCGAACCTTTCAATCTATGTCTTTCTTAGAGAATATTGTCGTCTGTCTATCAACCTTGGACCACGGTTCCAAAGGTCATCCCACTTTCTAAGACCTTTTTTATTGAGCCTTGAAGCACCTTTGAGTGCAGTGTCTAAGAGCGGTAGGGCTGCCACTCACGATGATGGAGAGACAAATGGAATCATGGCTAAAAAAGGTTCCCGCCTCCCTAGTGAACCCTTTCTAGGTTAGGAATGGTTTCAAAGATCCCCAAGCCTTGCACATGCCTTCTAGAGTTTGGATCCTTTTGCCATGCAAAGCTATTTCCCAAAGAGGGTTGCTCCTATTAGCAGATTTTTCCAATGTTTGCACCTTGTTATCTTTTACCATACATATATTTTTTATGATTACTGTAGCCCAAACTAATCTTGGGTTCAAATAAGCTTTCAAGATCCACTGGGCCATACATCTGGCCATAGAATTTTCTACATGTACAATGCCTAACCCTCCTTCTACCTTTGGGAGGGCATAAACTTGGCACTTGACTTTAGCCATCTTCCTTTGACCCAGATCCCCACCCCAAAGGAAGGTTTGAAAAAGACTGTTTACCTGATCACAGCCCTTCTTATGTAGATCCTTACCTAAGATGCATCTATTGTGGCTTCTACACAAAGCTCTTCTCTGCACTATTTAAGCCTTTTTTGGCCTATCTTAGAGGAATCATTTTCCAAGAAATTGACGTAGCTTTCTAGACCTTTTCTTCTCTTGTTTCTTTCTTGATCAGCCCTCTTTTTTATTGCTCATAGAAAGATCTTGGTTCTTTCTATTGCCTTGATCCATTTGGCCATTGCACTAGCTAAGCCTTCGAAGATGTTGTGCCAAATGTTTATTACTTTGTTTTTGATGTAGGGGAGCTAGAAGGAGAAAGGATTGGCTTTGAACCAAGACTTGGCTCTTTCTCCTTATCCTTTGTTTAGGCTAATCAAAATCGCTTATGTTCTAAAAAGGGGGAGACAGGACAAAGAGCTACTCTTATGGTTTAGAGCTTCAGCAAGTAAAACTCTTGAGAAGTAAGCTCTATCAATCCTGGCTTTCTTGTGGCATTGCCCTACTTGGATGTTGGACTAGGTAAAGGATTTGTCCTCTAAAGCATCTATCGTTTAGTCGCTTCTTTTAGAGCATTCCAAGAAAGAATCTCTCTGCCTTTGATGACGCTCCCCAACCCTTGCCATCTATCTCTACATGTTGAAGTCTCCCAAGAGGATAAAAATTTTTTATAACACATTATCATCCCAAATTAAAGTTCTATCTCGAGTTGAGTTGGGAGAGTAGACTGAGTATATCTGGCAACTCAAATGGTTGTGGTTGAACTCAATCCCGATTTCATTAGGCCCAAAGGCAGGTTGAGCTCAGCCTATGAACTGGGTTAAATGCATTGCTACCCCAAGAGCAATTCCTCCTCTACCTTCTTCATGGTATGTGACAAACCAAACTTGGTTTCTGTCTATGTGCTTTAGCGTCTTCTCAACTTGACTCCTCAAACTTTGACTTCCTAAAGGCCTAGAAAGTCTGGATGAAGATTACTCTTTCTGATGCATCTTCTGAAAATTAGAGGTTTGAGATCGTTTGTAAGCCCCTGAACATTAAAACTAAGAAAGCATAACATTTTTTGGGTGGGTCTCTGCATTACAGGGTGGAAATTTTGTTTCTCATAATCTTAAAGTTGATGGGACTGTGTTGAGCGAAGATGGTGAAGCCTCTTGGCATACTTCTTTTCTCCCTTTCAATGATGCTGGTGTCTTTGGGATTACTAGTAGCTAGGTTCACTCTTTGACTTTTCCTTTCCACGGTTTGGATTGTTTTCTTCCCCTTAACAACTATGAAGGGTGTCTCTCCTTTTTCAACTAGCACACGTTCTGCCTAGGCTAGCTGCTCCTCAAAATCTTGTGTGCTAGCTATGAACTCTTCCTCCTCCTATTGAGATATGGTGCCATGAGCACATATTAGAGGCTAAGGTATGGTATACGAATGCATTAAAGTAGCCACCCTAGGATGTGGACTACATGATGTGGAGATGTGGATCGAGGATAGGAGAGATGTGGATCATAGGATCCCACAAGTGTTGACTATTCAAAGGGCACTCTCTATATAAGAGGCCTATCATGTATTGTTGAACAAGAGAAATGCACATGTACTCAAGATTCTTTTTATGAGTCCAAGCTAATCTATCTTGGAACCTAATTGACTTGAGGTACATGTCATGAGCACTCTCTTCATTATGTTTCCACATAGGTTTCATCCACCTTAGAGCGCTCCATAGATCTTAAGCCACTCTAGTTTTATCATGGTATTAGAGCATGGTTTGCCTTCCGCTGAGGCACCATCTTTCTTGAGAGAGTGATCGAGAAATTGAGAGTTCTTTCACTTCCATTGAGTGATAGAGAAAATTCCGTCCATTCCTTTAAGGTTTTCTGTCCATGCATTTCCATTGTAAGAGTTCATTTCATTCTAGTTTTAAGAGAGATTTAGATGGTGATAGATTTGAGAGAATTTCTATTCTCTTGTGTAAGTTCATGCTTTGAGAGATTCGTTGTTGTGAAAGAGAGAGATATAGAGGTGGTCTACTTATCCTCTACTCAGCAAGTGAGGCCAATCATCTGAGACCTCGATGTTCTAAGGACCTCCAAAGCTCCATCTATTTGCTACTGCATCTACTACGAGCCCTAGCAACCCAGACGGGCATCTAGGAAGGTTTGTGTACCTTGTCACACAACCGGCCAACCAAGGCGCATCTATGAGCTTAAGGTGAGCTCTACCTAAGACTCTACAGCCGGCAATGACTTCTACTTCAGATACTACAAGCCTCAAGCTCCACAACGTAGCGACTCTAGTTGCAGCCTACGAGCCCTAGCTCCTCCACGCCTCCAACCAAGCTTTGCCCAACAGCTTCTACCCCTGCAACACCGACAGCTCCACGGGAAAGTAGAAACTGCACCTACAGCCAAGGCTCCACTGAGCACGGCCGCCCCACAATTCTCGTACACCTAAGCTTCAATCAATGCAAGCATCTCAACACGACGGACCTTAGCGCCTCCTAAGACCTTTTGACAACGCACGGGCTGCTCCTTCACGAGCATCAACCTATGAGGCTTCTCCAACTACAACAGCCGCTGTTCACGATGCCCTCCATTCTGCGCCTTCAGCCGCTCTACGAAATGCCAGTGCCTTGCAATAACCGGCTCTCCTAAAACGTCCACAGCTGGAAATCGAGGACTTGCGCAAGAAACTACAGGGTTTTCTTCTGGAGCAAGAAATACTTCATTTAAGAAATGATCTATTGAAGTATGGGCTGGAGAGAGAGAAGCTAGCATTGGAGCTACAAGAGGAGAGAAAAGCGCAGCTTGAGCAAATTAAAGATCAACGGCTGAAGATCGAAAATCTAAGCTACTTGGTGATCACTTGAGCTTTAGATGATTTGTCAAAAAAGATAATAACAGATGCGCACTCCACAAGACGTCACCGAGATAGCCGCCTCGTCGCCATAGTTTCTGCTATCACTTTTTTTCTTATCCTTCTAAGGTTCTGTACACGTGGCATTTCCACATCATCAGCCAACTTAACCAGAGTGGTTAAGTTAGTGGGGTTAGGTTCAGTGCTTGGACGATGGTAAAGTTAATGTAACCTTGGGTTAACCTATTTGGGTCAAAAGATTGCCACATGGCATAAGGGCCACCTCGGCAGAGTAACCCCTTACCAAGCACAATTTGTAAGCTACATGTGAACAGCCTTTGCCACATCATCAAGGCCCCCTCTTCGTCACAAAAACTTCAACAAGGTGTAACTTGCAATCGAGGAGGAATTTGCACATGCTCCAACAAGGAAAAGTCGTCGTCTTTTTTATCTCTACGTGCCTATCAAGTCAGAATTATTGTTAGCAATTACACACTACCATTGAAGCAAAATGAAGCTCATAGCTTATAAGACCTTTGCAACAAATGACAAATCAAAGCATGAATGTACACAACGCTATCATAAGCATGCCAAATGCACAAATGCGTGAGATGACCATAGCACAGAACATGGCATCCACACATAAAGCATTAAGGCACATGGAAGAACAAAGCATCATGCATCAAGCTACATCAAGCAAAGAAGCAAACACCATCGACATCAAGCATTGAGAAGCAACAACCTTGCCACCTTTAGCCCACATGTTTGTAAATCAAACCTGAGAATAGGCATGTAAGCATCCAAGGGAGGATTTGATCTTGTAAAATCCACACTTGACCACCTTATGTAGCAAAGTATGTACTAAGGGGAGGTGATGGAATGTAAACTCACATCTGACCACCTTGCAGTAGCCAAAGGATCATGGCACCAAGGGAAGGTGTTGAGATATGGTGCCATGAGCACATATTAGAGGCTAAGATATGGTACAGGAATGTATTAAAGTAGCCACCCTAGGATGTGGACTACATGATGTGGAGATGTGGATCAAGGATATCCACGAGGAGAGATGTGGATCATAGGATCCCACAAGTGTTGACTATTCAAAGGGCACTCTCTATATAAAAGGCCTATAATGTATTGTTGAACAAGAGAAATGCACATATACTCAAGATGTTGTTTATGAGTCCAAGCTAATCTATCTTGGAACCTAATTGACTTGAGGTACATGTCATGAGCACTCTCTTCATTATGTTTCCACATAGGTTCCATCCACCTTAGAGCGCTCCATAGATCTTGAGGCACTCCAGTTTTGTCACCTTCTCCTCTGAAGCATCGTCCATTTTGTCCTCATTTACAATGACCACTTCACTTTTCTTCTACGAGGAAAGAGGGGCTTTTCCTTTTTCATCCCGAGGCAGAGTCATCAACTTCTCTTTTAGGGGCTCGATTTTGTCAACTTTTGGGTCAGTCTCTTGGTGTGGACTCTAAGTTTTCTCTTTCTCCCTTATTCTACTGAGGCAATCCTTGATGAAATGTCCTCCCAGAATGCACAAGAAGCAAGAGTTAGGAATGTTTTTGTAGATGACTCTTTGGAACAACTCGCTTCCATCCCCATCTAGGATCCGAATAGCATTTGATGAGTTAAGAGCAAGGTCCATTAGGACACAAGCTTGGGGATTTCCTCTTGGGCTGATAAATATTTTGGTTAAGAGGCCAAGAAACAAACCCAAAGGTGCACACAGTGTATCAATTTGCGGAACTAGAGAGAATGGTAGATCTAGGAATTCTACTTAGATTGGACCTTTGGAAGGGGGGGGAGTCGGGGCTAAAGGAGGGTTCTCAAAGTTGCACATATAACGCTTGGTTTCTGATGTTCCAAGTACCATTTTGGACGGCCTCTCTAGTCATCTCAAGCTTTTTGAATGGGAAGACCATGTAACCATTTCTTAGGAAGCATATGCTAGGGATGTTTAGGCCTTTATGCATCTAGAAGTTGTGCACCCACCCTTCTAGGCAAACAAGTGCAGGCCTTAAACTTGACAAATAGCATAGGTGCACAACCATTTTGTTGTTTCATTAAGAATACCATTGTGCATTTTTACCATTGGGATCTTATCTTTTCCATGCTCAGTAGTAGACTCATTTGGGCATCCTCACCCCAACATGATCTCACTCTGGCTTTGGTCTCTTGGTTTACAATTTAGAGATTGGACAATGTCTATGCATGGGAAGTCCCCATAGGTCTAACAAGGTAAAACTCACATAAGACTAACAATCATTTGAGGAGGACATCTCGAGGTAGAGAACCTTATTGACCACATACATACAAAAAATCTTCTTTAAAGATGTGGGGAAATTTCCCTCCTTGATGGGGCAATCTTTTTCTAGGATCGTTTCCAAGCCACCATTGTATCAAACTCATAAACTTGCTTGTCCATTGCATTGTACTTGGTGTCGATGAAGCAAAGCTTTCCTTCTTTGTGTATCTTCTTGGGATGTTCAATTTTCATCATGGATAAGAGGGTCCTACCACTTGTCATTGCAACAAGGGCAGTGTCTACTCTTGTACAAGGGGAGTAAATACCATGAGGAATATACCATTTCAAAAGACCATATTTGCAATTCAAGAACTTCATAGTGATAGTCAGTTAACAAATAGATTCAATTAACCAAGACATATTCTTCGAAAGCATAAGCATAATCATCAGATCATCCCCATAGAAATGCAAAGGGGTTGCATACATCATTGAACTAGTCTAAAACATCATGAATGATGCATCCTTGTGACCAATATAACCTTTCATCCAAGCCCATGAGGAATATACCATTTCAAAAGATCATATTTGCAATTCAAGAACTTCATAGTGATAGTCAGTTAACAAATAGATTCAATTGACCAAGACATATTCTCCGAAAGCATAAGCATAATCATCAGATCATCCCCATAGAAATGCAAAGGGGTTGCATACATCATTGAACTAGTCTAAAACGTCATGAATGATGCATCCTTGTGACCAATATAACCTTTCATCCAAGGAAATGTCTTGAAAAACATGATTTGCATAATGATTGACCAACTTTGGGGCATTAAATACTTCAGCCATTTACTCATATGACCAACACCCATCAATGCCAAGAAAAAACAATAAAATACTGAAACTTTTGAGCATCTAACCACTTGCAATGCTTCAGCCATGAAGGAGATTTGAGAGAAACCCCAAAATTGAATAGTCAAGGACTGAAGGATCAAATTCGCACTTCTGGAGTTGTCTTTTAGACAGATTTTACATGAAAAGGAAGCTCTATTACCAGAGAACTTCCACTAGAGAGCAGAGGCGAAATGTCACGCCAGGTCGCCATAGCTAGAAGCTCAAAATTCGACTGGTTTTTTCTTCATTCTGCCTCAAATACTAGAGCATTTGCCTTTAGATTTGAACTATAGATAGCTCTTATTGTCTCCCAGCCTCCATTGAAAGGAATTAGGGAAATTCGGCTCCAGCAAGTCACATTGCACGAAATAGCAAGAAATGGATTATGTGTCAGGCTGGGGAGCAGGCGCAACTATCCTCTAATTTCTTGAAGTTGTAGATTTGCCCTATCACAAGGAATCTCCAGCTCAAAGCATTCTGGAAATGGTCGCCTACAGAGGGAGAACAAGCGCTTGGAAATTCTGCTCAAAAGAGGAAAAATGGAGAAAAAGAGAGTGTGAGGAAGAAAATGATGATGTGGCTAGAATGTAAGGCTCAAGGAGGACGTGGTGGCTTTGATACCACATGTTGGTGCAAGCATGGAAGCATGATGGAGGTAGACAAGAGGTAGAGACAATGGCACAATTGATTCATTCATAGAATGGAGTACATATAGGCAACTGCCCATGAGTAGGTGGAATCTAGATCCACAATTATCTTAATCAAGAAGACCACCAATGTCTCCTAGAATCTCTCAATCACACACCACACTCCTATATTCACTCCATCACACCTACTGACTGACACATCATCAGTCACACCTAACTCAGGCACACCTACACACACACACACACACACGTGTTCACACAATCACATGATCACTCATAACCATAGACCTTGGTATGATCCATTACATCAATTTGTCCTTCACAAAGCAATTATGTATCCATCTCAGATGAAGGAACCTACAGGATAGTAGGTTTAATACTATGAAGGTGAGCCATCCTTTATAAGAATGTATGAGCACTAGGTACCCAGGTTGTAGACACCCAGCTCCAATGGGCAAGGAAATGATCAAATGGAATTTGGGAGGGCACCTTACCACACCCATCATCCGAATTTATATGCCACTTCGGGAGGAGCTTCAAGAGGTATCCCTTTCACCATGGTTCCATCTTATAGGCCTATGCCTAATGTAAGCATGCCTATTCCAAGGCTGATTTTTGTGAGGCCGATAGACCCGTTTCCACCATGCATGCTGGCCCCAGGTCCTACGAGGCCAAGACTAGCAAATCCAATTCCTATCCGACCGACAAACTTATATAACCCACCCCAAGGTCCACCCACCTATGGTACAGTGCCAGCCCCTCAAGCACCCAGGAAGGGGAGCCATGCCTCGAGTGGTCATGGGAAGAGAGACCAATGCTTCACAAAGCCATCCGGATGGTCATGATCTCTACGCTCATCACTAAGTTCTTAGGATAAGGACATCTTGTCTCCCACATCAAAATGTTTGAGCAAATCTGTGAGACCTTTGGAGACATTGGTGACCTGGATAAATTGAATGCATTTGGGCTTAGCCTTGATAGAAAGGTGGGCCAAGAGGATTACCAAAAAGCGAGCGAAGAAAAGCGAGCGAGGCCAAATAAGCGAGCGTGGACAAACAACAATGCAAGGTGTTATCTGTTTAATAACAACCACATCATATTCATTAGGACAGCCAATTACCACAATTTATGCTCCAAGAAAGCTTACCCACTCGCCTGCATCTTGGCTAGCATGTTTCCAGAAGTACATGTTCAAATCATGTTTCCTTTGCTGTGAAAAAGTAATGATAAAATAAAACATTGAATGCTTTCAATAATGAGAATAGTAACATATTACATGAACTGCTCTTCATGTTGTCAGAAGACACCTTTTTTCTAAAAGTTATTAACTCCATAGCACAAAAAGCATATGTCATACAAACAAAAATTAATATAAAAATTTGATGCTTCAAAATATCTTCCAACCCTTGGAATGGTTGTACAAAATGTTTTTTCGTGCATTGCCAAAACATGGAAGCACACCTATGTATATCATCCGCTTCCAAAGGAAATATAAAAAAGGGACATCTAGGCTGCCTACTAAATGCTTGATGGGTTTCTTCCACCTTCAAAAAATACAACTTAGTGCAGCTTCATGCAAGGAAGCACACCTACATATATTATTCGATTCTGAAGGAAATGAAAAAAAAGGGCATCCAAGCCATACACTACATACTTGATGGGTTTCTTCTACCACCCAGAGCTTGAAACAATTCAACTTTTGTCAATGTAGCCTGATGCATAAACTGATGCACCATTTCACTTAAGCCCAAGACAACAATAAACACAAAGTATATGTGCTTGCAAGGCATGTAGGGACTTTTTCTTGCTTCCCTTTCTGTGAAATCAAGGCATGTGCAACGTGGAAACTCTGAAATCAAGACACTATATGTTAGCCCCTTGGACATTGATCCTGTTGTACGAACATGGAATACATGCACCTCATGTGGAATAATGATGTTCTCTCTCACCACCTCCCCATTTTCTGTAACTGCCTTGTGTATCCTTTCCTTGAAATCCTTATTCAACTTACTTCTCCATGAAACAAGCTTTCCATCACGATGAGAAGGGCGCACATGGCTAGGTGTATGGATTTGCTGTGCATAAGGAGGTCCCATCACACCAATAGAATCATCACTATTAAATACGAACCCTGCCCTTATAAGGGCACCCCTCTCATCTACAGTGATTGATGTCCCACTTGCAACCTTCCATACACCTGGAGAGACCCCAAGAAGGTTGATTGTTGGCCACCACTAATCTTGAACCCTTTCTGACCATCCTCTAAGTTCACCACTGGAAGTACAATGGCAAGCTCATCTATTCCGATTTCTTGATGCAGCTCAATGTCCTCGTTCTCAATGTGAAAGTGTTCCTTAAGCTCCTCCAATGAAACCTCTAGGAAAGGAGTGTCAAAACGAATGGTCAATGATTCGTGTTCTCCAAAGCGAATGAAAACTGAGAAAGGCATGATTCAAATGCTAGAGCCAAGATGTAGCATCAGACGACACCAACCAAAGAACAAGTGAAAAGCTAGCTACACAAAGGGTCCAAAAGCAGGGAGGCAAAAGAAGAAATGGCATAGATGTGTTGGAGACCGAAGAGAATGGAGCAAAGAGAAGTGTTGAAAGAGCCACTGCATTGAATTATGGGACTAAGTGTCAAATGCAAATGGATGTCACTATTAGCATCCAAGGTGGTCGTTTAACTGCAGGTCTTTATTGAACAATACGTGTTTATTTGTTTAGAATAATGGTAATCTTTGAACAAGATGCTGACAAAATATGAAGAGGGGAGAGGAGAAGAGTGGAGATGAGGAGAGAGGGCACAGCTAGAGAGCACACCACAAATGACTAACTGTACACTAGAATTAGTTGAAAAAATAGAATATATACAAACCCTTTTAGGGTTAGGGTTAGGGGATCTAACCCTTTCCTTTATAGCACTCTATAAGGTTAGTGCTATGCACATATGATCACGTGATGGTGCTATGCACACATGATCACATGATGTTGAGCGTGAACTCTCAACACCTTCCCTCAAGATCAACATCATGAAGTAGGCCTTCCCTCAAGATGATGATTCTGGGGAATCGAAGAAGGACTGAGCATTACATTCCATCACACCCCTTTAATGGGAATGTCCTTCCTCTGCATCAAACCAAGAGCTAGTCGGTGTTTCTCGAATAGCTCTTTACCGAGTGGTTTGGTAAAGATGTCTGCAACATTTTCTTTGCTATCACAATGCTGCAGTGTGATGTCACCAAGTAACACTCTTTCTCTGATGAAGTGCTCTCTGACATCAATGTGCTTTGTTCTGGAGTGATATACTGGATTTTTGGCTAATGCTTGAGCCGATTGATTATCACAGTATATTGTTGTTGGCTTTGACTCATCAAAGTAATCTGTTTCTGACAATAGTCTTCTGAGCCATATAGCCTCACATGCACCTGTAGTGAGTGCCCTATATTCTGCTTCAGTCGAAGACAAAGAAACAGTTGGCTGTTTGTTTGACAACCATGATATAGCACCTTGACTAAGGAAAAATGCATATCCCTGTGTCGATCTCCTGGTCTCATGATCTCCAGCATAGTCACTATCACAGTATCCATGCAACCGTGGATGACTTCCTCTGTATTCTATCCCAAATTGTCTTGTACCTCTGATGTATCTCAAGACTCTTTTGGCTGCATTCCAGTGAGACTGTTTTGGATTTGCCATAAACTGTGCTAGTGAGCTTACTGCATAACAAATATCTGGCCGTGTGATTGTCAGATATATAAGAGATCCAATGAGTTGCCTGTAGTATCTGTCATTGACTGTAGGCTTTTCTGAATCTTTAGTAAGTTTCAAACTCTGTTCCATGGGAGTGGCTGCAATCTTGCAATCTGCCATATGAAACTTCTTCAGGAGACTGTCAACATATTTGAGCTGACTCATGAATGTGCTATCTGAATCTCTCCAGAACTCAATTCCAAGACAATAGTGCATAAGTCCAAGATCTTTCATGTCGAACTCTGCAGATAAGTCTTGTTTTAGCTTTCTAATGAAGCTATCCTTGCTTCCTGTCACAATCAGATCATCTACGTACAAAAGTGCAATAGTAATATCTTCCCCTTGAACTTTGTAGTAGAGAGTATGATCTGCATTGGACTTCATGTATCCCAGATCAGCAAAATATTGATCAATTCTGCTGTACCAACTTCTGGGTGCTTGCTTTAAGCCATAGAGACTTTTCTTGAGATGGCAAACCTTGTTCTCCTGTCCTGGTTCAACATAACCGGCTGGTTGTTGCATGTAGACTTCCTCGTCTAGATAACCATTGAGAAATGCATTCTTGACATCGAGCTGATACACATTCCATTTACTGAGTGTCGCTAGTGATATCAAGAACCGTATGGAATCCATCTTTGCTACTGGAGCATAAGTCTCATCATAATCTTGACCATATTGTTGTGCAAATCCTTTTGCAACTAATCTGGCTTTGTATCTCTGAATACTGCCATCTGGATTGTACTTCACTTTGTATACCCATTTGTTGGCTATGGCCTTCTTTCCTGGTGGAAGGTCGCATAATACCCAAGTGTTATTTTTATACAAAGCATCCATTTCCTCATTCATTGCAGTTTGCCATTCTGGCTTAGCTACTGCGTCTTCGAAGTACACTGGCTCTTCTGTAGCCATGATGGTAGTCATAAGAGCATAGTTGGTGGTTTCCACCTGAATTGCTTTGCCTTTCTGAGCATATGTCAATCTGGCTGGTGGTCTGCTTTCCCTAGTAGACCGTCTGAGCTGCTGTGACACTGATTGGGGTGTTGCTGGCAATTCTTGCTCTTCTTCATCAACCTGTTCTGTAGATGACTGTGAAGTCGATGCTTCTATCTCCTGTGTAGGTGAGGTTTTCCATTCTGATTCCTCATCGAAGATTACATCTCTGGAGATAATGACTTTGCGGTTGATGGGATCATACAATTTGTAGGCTTTACTCTCGTCACTGTAGCCAACCATGATGCATTTGCGTGACTTCGCATCCAATTTCCTGCGATGGTCATCATGTATGTGGGCATATGCTATGCAACCAAATATGCGGAGATGCCCAATGCGTGGCTTGTGTCCAGTGAATGCTTCATAAGGAGTCATGCCTTGTATCGGTTCGGTAGGAAGCCGATTAAGCAAGTAGTTAGCTGTAGCTATTGCTTCTGCCCAATACTGATTCGGAAGATGCTTTTCACTAAGCATTGCTCTAGCACTGTCTGCTAAAGTCCCATTCTTCCTTTCAGCTATTGCATTTTGCTGAGGAGTATCTGCACATGTGAATTGTCTTCGAATGCCGTGAGTTTTGCAAAAGTTCATGAAGGCTGAAGACATGTATTCACCTCCTCTGTCTGATCTCATGACCTTAATCTTTCTGCCTGTTTGGTTCTCTACCATGGCTTTGAATTCTTGAAATCTGGCAAACACTTCAGATTTTTCTTTCAGAAAATAGACCCAACAATATCTGCTGTAGTCGTCGATGAAGGTCAAGTAATAAAGTGAACCATTGATGCTGCGGGTCTGGGCATAACCCCATACATCTGTATGAATCAAATCAAGAATACCTCGTGCACGAGAGGTACTTCTGACAAAGTTGGTTCGCTTTTGTTTGCCGAAGCAGCATGCTTCACAAACTTTTCCAAGAAACTGTAGCTTCGGAATCCCAATTGCCATATTTTGATTCCTTAGATCTAACAAGTACTTGAAGTTGACATGACCATATCTCTTGTGCCATTTTGCAGATAGTGGCATCTGTTGCATTTGAGCTGACATGGCATGCTTATCTGGTACGGTAGCTAGCATCCTGTACAAGCGTCCTTCCTTGACACCTTTTGCTACTAGCTGACCTCTTTTGGATTTGTCTCTGATAGTGCATTCATCACCGTCGAAGATGACTTTGTAGTTGTGTTCCGTCATTTGACCTACTGACAAAAGGTTCTTGCTGAGCTTCGGAACATAGAGCACATCTTTGACTAATCCTTTTGTACCAGTGAAATTGTTCATAGGGATAACACCTGTCCCTTGAACCGGATTCGGTGTATTGTCTGCTGTATAAATGACATTCTTTTGACCTTCTAATGGCTTCATTTCTGTGAACCATTCCTGATGATTTGTCATATGAGATGATGCACCGCTGTCGATGTACCAAGGATCTTGTTCCACTTGGTCGACTTGATAGCTGAAATCCTCTTTGGGATTGAAATCAGTGTCTAGGTGCATTGTATCAGTCTGATGCAATTCCTCACTTGCAAGAAACATATTCCCATGTTCATTTGCAAAATGACTGTGACTAGAATGTCCACCACGATGATTTCCTCTTCCTCGAGAATTCCCTCGATTACTGCTGGATTGACCGCCTTGGTCATACTGCTTCTTGCGGCAATCTCTTTCATAGTGTCCAAACTTGTGACAATAGTTGCATTGAATGTTTGACACATTGGTGGATGCATTCCCTCGTCCTTGGAATCTTCCTCTGTTGGAATGATTTCCTCTTTGCTGATTTTGATGTTACTGAGGATGCTGCTGATGCTGATGCTGATTCTGACTTTGATTTTGACCACTTTTCTGATATGATCTACCTCTGTTTCTGCCTTTGCCTCTGCTTCTGTCTGAAGCTGTGAATGCCTGATCATTAGAATGACCTTTACGTGCTTGAATGGCCTGAGTCCTGAGTTCTTCACCAAGTAGAACTGACTGAAGTTCTTCCAGTGTTGGAATTTGCCGTTGGATGGCAATACTCTGGACTAGATTCTCATATCCCTCTCCTAGTCCATTCAGGATTACTTGAACCATTTCTGCGGGATTCATAGTCTCTCCTGCTGCTGCAAGTTGATTGTTGTAGTCTTTGATGCGGAGTACATAAGCATGACCGGTTTCATTGCTGTTGCGGAAACTCTGGTTGATCTGGTTTCTCAAGGTGAGAATCCTGGATGTGTTCTTGGACTCGTAGAGAGCTGCGAACATATCCCATGCTTCTTTTGATGTCTTGACTGTGTTGAGCTGTGCTAGCATGACATCTTGCACATTCTGCTTGATCAGGTGATAGGCATACTTGTCTTTCTTATCCCATTCTGCTTGAGCTCGGGCAATGGCAGGATCTGCTACTGGTGCGGAAACTGTTTGTGTAGATGTAGATCCCGATGTAGATCCCGTTGCTGGTGCTGTGACAACAGATGGAGTAGAGCTACTGGTGGCTGGATCGGCCAATGGTCTAGGTATGGATCCATCGACATACTCCCATTTGTCCTGAAGCACAAGAATGGTCTCCATTCGGTATTTCCATGTACCGTAATTGGAGTTGTCTAACTTAGCAGATGCCTCCAGATTGAGGTTGCTAGTCGACATGGTGCAAACAATGTACTCAAAAAGTGTCCTGGAAAACTCTGTATGAATCAACTGCAAATACACTGAAGATGCCAAGTGAAATCTCTGTACCGTCGGTGAAGATAGAACTGCAATAAATAAGATCTGACCTGTGTTACAAGGCTTGTGGCAATGATGCCGGGAATAGCCAAGAGGCTTTACAAGGCTAAACAAATAATGTGCACGATGCCGTGAGATAGCCAAATAGGCTTTACAATGGTGGCATGTGTGTGTGAAATCAAGTGCTATCTGCCCACTGAATCAATCTGCAATGCCTCTGAACTCTGAAGTCTGCTCACTGAACTGATGAACGTAAGATTTCAGGTAATGTAATGATGTGAAATCGGATGTGAGCGTATGGACTGACTCCGAGTAGGTACTAGTCGGGAATTTCGGGCATGGCTTAGATTGGCAACTTGGGGAATTCAAAGCGTCCCCTCTATGGCGATCTAGTCTACTCTGATCTAGATCTAAACCAACCGTCGATCGATGAAAGAGCAGCAAATAATTCCTTTTCTTTTGTTCTTTTTAAGTGCTGGGTCAGATGCGTCGATGTAGAGGCAAATGTGCGTGAAGGAAGTGGTTTTGTCGGCGAGGCTCAAATGTGAGTGTAACTTGCGCCGAAATGTGCGCGTGATGTAACGAGCGCGTAGAGCACAAAAAATCGAGCGACTTTCCTTTTTGGAGCACCCTCAAATTCTTCCTGGATCAAGAGATATGACTTGATCTAGGTGGAGGGGCAAAAGGAGTGCAAATGGTGCTCAATGATGATGTGTCACTGTGAGTCACATGCAGTGCTGATGTGGCACTGTGCTTAGCAAGAGGTGTGCCAGTGAAGCTCTGTGCTGAGGTGGCAGTGCTGAGGTGTCACTGATGACGTGGCACTGATGACGTGGCAGATGACGTGGCACAAATGACGTGGCAGATGACGTGTCACTGGTGACGTGGCTGATGACGTGTCACTGATGACGTGGCAGTTGGTGATGACGTGGCAGTCGGTGCTGACGTGGCAGAAGTGACGTGTCAGCTGACGTGGCAGAAGTGACGTGGCAGCTGACGTGGCAGAAATGACGTGGCAGTCGGTGACGTGGCAGCTGACGTGGCAGTCGGTGACGTGGCAGTGATGACGTGGCAGTGTGGATAAGGATGCCACGTGGCTGATCCTTGACCACACCTGTGTGTGTGGTGACCCTGGGTGGATAGGGTTGGTGATAAGGTAGATGCCACGTGTCACAATGACGACGATCGGAATCTTGGAAGATACCGACGGAATCTCGGGATTCCGTCGTCTTCTACGATCAACTGGTCGTTGGAGAAGCCGCCGCTGCGTAGCCTTCTTCCACCCTGTGACCTCCTCTTACGAAAGGCTTTCTGTGTATTTTCCAAATGGGAGTTTGTATCTTTACGTTCAAAACTTCGAGCTCTTCTTCCGTCAAATCTTTACGTCGAAGCTCTTCGGGAGCTCTTCCGTCAATCTCTACGTTGAAGCCTGGAAACTCTCCTGTCAATCTTTACGTGCAGCTGGAAGCTCGTCCGTGGGTCGCTACGGCGAAGCTCTGCGAAGGTTGGAAGCTCGTTCTGTCGGTTGTAGGGCTTGTTGCTGCGGTCGTCGTCGGTGCACGGAGCTATTGGAGGTCGACCGTGGAGCTGCGAATGGCGTCGTTGTTTGTGGAGGTGCTACAGAGGCGCTGCTTGCTGCGCAACTGAGCAACCTTCGTCGAAGACAGCAATCGGAGTCATTTGCAAAAGAATCGTGGGGTGCGAAAATGCGACGGGAGGATATTGCTTGAGCCTTACAAGCAAAGCCTTCATAATTTATTTTGGAGAAATGAGAGCGCATAGCAGATCGAAAGCTCTATGTACATATTTTGTTTTTCTTAGAGCTGAGATCTCTGCAGACTGAGTCCACCTTTTACTGGCGCGTTGTCGTGAAGATCGCTCGTCCCTTGAGGAGTTGAGGAGCTCGTTGCTGCTTTTCTAGAGTGACTTTGTTGATGAAGGCACTTGAAGTACGTTTCTTTCGATGGAAGGCTAGGGAGCTTGGAGTGACTGGCTGACCATGCTATTGAGGCGTATCAGCAATCGTGCAGTCTGTCTGTAGAGAGTCGTAGGTGCTGCTTCAGATTTGCTGCTCATGCAGCTCGTGGCGTCGCTCCCTATAGATCTCTCTCTCTCAAACCTTTCAAATCTCTCCTCACATGGATCCTCACAAAGAAACTACTCAAAGGACTCTCTTACGCTCTCAATGACGGAAATCTCTCAAGAACAAATGACGGAAATCTCCGATGGACGGAAGTTTCTCTCAACGGAAGAGAATGGAACACTCAATCTCTCAATCTCTCAATCACTCTCACAAGAAGGATGGCGCCTCAACGGAAGGCAGAACCATGCTCTGATACCATGACAAAATATGAAGAGGGGAGAGGAGAAGAGTGGAGATGAGGAGAGAGGGCACAGTTAGAGAGCACACCACAAATGACTAACTGTACACTAGAATTAGTTGAAAAAATAGAATATATACAAACCCTTTTAGGGTTAGGGTTAGGGGATCTAACCCTTTCCTTTATAGCACTCTATAAGGTTAGTGCTATGCACATATGATCACGTGATGGTGCTATGCACACATGATCACATGATGTTGAGCGTGAACTCTCAACAGATGCCTTCATGCATATAGTAACTTGAATGACGCCTCCATGCATTTCATTCAGTAAGGGTGTACATTTAATATAAATGAATAAAAGGAGAAGTAACTTTCAAATTTATATATTGGTATTGAAAGACTAAAATATCAAGAGAAAAATTAAAGATTTATAATTACTATATTTTACTAGCAATAGTTAGAATGAGTAGTATCTTCAAATCCATATCTAAAATGAAAACTCACATTTGCATGAACGAGCAATATTACTATTTCCATCATGAGTCATTACATGGTGTTCTCCTCACTATTACAAGGTGTTAGTTATGCGGTCTTCTCCTACCGTCTAATAATGACCAGGCCTGCAAAATCCCTCAAAAATCGTTTCTCTAAAGGCTACGCCTGCAAAATCTGTCTAATAATGACCATCGCCTGCAAAATCATTACTACAAAATCTCCTGCAAAATCTGGAGATATTATGAGGAAGGGCGTGGTGGGCTGGGTCAGATTCTATCTCTCTTTCTCTCCAGCCTTGAAGCGATTTTATCTCTCTTTCTCTCCAGCTTTGAAGCTTCCCCCAAATGCTCCTAACACTCCTCCAACACTCCCCACCCCCTTCCATTCCTGCCCTCTCATCTTCCCACAGTCCAAAAGTTTAGCGATGTCGACTCCTTCCTTTCCGAGATGCCTGCCCTGACGTCAAGCTCCTTGTGCTTTCAACAAACTTCAACGACATCAACCTCCTTGCGGCCTTCAACAAACATCAACGAGCAAAGAGCTTTTGAGGTAAGTACTCTTTTCTCTTCAAAAATTCAACGACCATAGCCTAGGGAGGCAAGCGTAACGGTAAGAGTGCAAGCAAGAAAGAGATATGAAGCAAAGTGAGCCGAAAGAGATATGAAGCAAGGTGGCTCATTGTGGTGGCGTTTGGACTGCCTGGGGTAGCAAAAGAGGCAGCGCGTTAACGCGCTGCCTCTTTTGCTGCCCCAGGCAGTCCAGGAAGGAAGTTCCACCACAGCGAGCAAGGTTATCCAACTTCCTTCCTGGACTGCCTGGGGCAGGGTAAGCATGTTCGTATAGATTCTTAGAAGAGAACGATGAGGAAGATGATCAATCACAAGCAATCCAAAGGTGACTCGCTGTGGTGGCAGTTGGACTGCCTGGGGCAACAAAAGAGGCAGCGCGTTAACGCGCTGCCTCTTTTGTTGCCCCAGGCAGTCCAGGAAGGAAGGAAGGCAGTCCTCTTTTGCTCGAGGCTCGAAAGCGTGAAATGGAATGGAGGAGTGAAATGTCGGATGATTTTTGATGCTCTACTAAACATGAGAAGAGAAGTAGCTGATTTCGTATTCTCATAAAGACAGAAGTACGAGATCATCGAGCACCGGCTAAAGTCCATAACGAAAACCAAAAGCCCTCTGGTCGGTTTCAGGACTTAGCGGAAGAGAAAGCAGCAGCTGCTATAACGAAGGAAGTTGGCAGGAACTTCCTTCCTGGACTGCCTGGGGCAGCAAAATAGGCAGCGCGTTAACGCACTGCCTCTTTTGCTGCCCCAGGCAGTCCAGGAAGGAAGTTGGACTGCCTTTGCTAGTGGATCGTTTGCCTTTGCATTTACATGAGCTGGAGGGCAGTGGAGGAGACGAGGGGGGAGGATGAGGGTAGAAGAAGAAGAAGCTGGGAGCTCGGAGAGCAATGGATCCATGGAACGAATCCTGGACGATGATCAGAAGCGCAAGGAGAAGAAGCAGAACGTAGAAGTCTATGGAGAAGAAGAAGAAGCAGACGATACGAAGTCGACGGAGAAGAAGAAGGAAAAGAGCAAGATATATATATTGCGATTACACACAGTAGTAGAATATAGAGAGCTTGTGGCCACCATAGCTAATGGAGAATCTTCAAGCCCAAAGCAAGACGGGTGCGCTGCCTGCCTTCGACTCCTGAGTCCTGTGGTCTCTATGGAGATTTCGTGAATCGTTAGCCTTGGACATGGGGATTTACAAGATTTAGAGTAGCAGCACAATTTCATGAGGAACTGTTGCAGTTTGCATGCCTCTAAAGTTGAACTGAAAACTGGAACGTTTCCTCTAGAGTTCCCGTAAATGCTGCAGAGGCAGCTCTTGTCCCTTCCCAAAAGCTTCTCCGTCACCTTTCATGGCACGAAATTGCTGCTCTTCATTTTTCTGTAGATGCGGTCGGCTATGTTTTCTCCAATGCACCTGTGAATTCAATTATTTTAGAAATCGGGGATCTTTGTTCCTGTCTGTCGCTCAGATCTCCGACTGGTTCTACGCACCTTTCTCCTATAATCCAAAAATCCGTCGATATGTGTGTTTCTGAATCGGTATATGTGTGTTTTTCTATCATCATGTTTGTGTTTTCCAGCCGGGTCAATTCAAGCTCGGTGGCACAAAACTTTATCTTTGATTTTGGCTACTTGCGCCATAATTTTCCCCAACGTCAAATGAGTTGTAACGTCTCGTATGGTCTCTGTGGAGATTTCGTGAATCCTTAGCCTTGGACATGGGGATTTAGGGGATTTACAAGCTTTATCCGTGAACATTATCGCATCAGAGACAAAATGCTTGCTGCGACTGCATCTTCCCGATTTTTCTATCTTTGAACATCTCTTCGGAACATGCAAAGATGGGAGGTACAATTTTTTGCACAATCGCGGTAGTGGGAGCTCTACTATACGTTTACATTCAAGGGATCCATGGCGCAATGGTAGTGCTTCCATTAATCATGATAGAGAGAGCAGTGAACAGCTTGCCAAAGGATGCAGCATCGCTTCTTCTGTATCAGGAGGTTTTGAGAATTCCAGCTGCTCAAGCATTTCTTAAGGTTGTTCTCGCTCTTCGCAGAGGTGAAGGTAAGTTCTCTTGAGAAATGTGCACAATTTCCTCGAAATACAATGTACAAGGATCCAAGGGAGTAACTTCTTGCAACGTCTTTTGTTGAGCAAAAGCCTGTATCCTTTAATACACAATTGGTTTTGAAGGCTGGGCTGAGTCGTAGGAGCTTGGCGTTGCTTTTTAAAAATTGAGAGTTGTCAATCCATACGCACGAGGAGCTTCGAGAGTGCCTTGCAGACAACTTGTCGAGGCCTGCAAACATCCACCGAAGCCATAGATCTGAATCAGAGATCCGTTCATGATCGCCGAATTAACTAAGCTACGAGAACACATTCTCTACGAGGTCCTATAACTTCAAAGCCAAACTGCAAGATGCGCCTGACGATACCATCTAGATCCCGAAACACATCTAGATCCCGAAACCAGCTATTATCTACCTTACTCAGGAAGGCAGTCCAACTTCCTTCCTGGACTGCCAACTTCCTTCCTGGACTGCCAACTTCCTTCCTGGACTGCCTGGGGTAGCAAAAGAGGCAGCGCGTTTTGCTGCCCCAGGCAGTCCAGGAAGGAAGTTAACGCACTGCCTCTTTTGCTGCCCCAGGCAGTCCAGGAAGGAAGTTGGACTGCCTTCCTGAGCAAGGTAGATGATCGGTGATCGTTTGCCTTTGCACGCGCATGTAAATGCTATGCCTCTCTAAGATGCCGAGCGTCGCTCCATCAGACTTCGCTGCGGATTTCGATGGTGCTCAAGGAAGGCAATGGAACTTCCTTCCTGGACTGCCTGGGGTAGCAAAAGAGGCAGCGCGTTAACGCGCTGCCTCTTTTGCTGCCCCAGGCAGTCCAGGAAGGAAGTTGGCAGTCGTTAACGCGTTGCCTCTTTTGCTGCCCCAGGCAGTCCAGGAAGGAAGTTGGACTGCCTTCCTGAGCAAGGTAGATGATCGGTGATTGTTTGCCTTTGCGCGCGCATGTAAATGCTATGCCTCTCTAAGATGCCGAGCGTCGCTCCATCAGACTTCGCTGCGGATTTCGATGGCACCACCGCTGCTGCTCCCATTGATTAACAAATCTTTTGCCTTTGCTCTCTCTCATTGGGTCCCAAAATCAACTTCCTCAAGGTGGCAGATAGTGGCATGACTTGCGTCGTGGATCTTGCCCATCTCGATTCTCAGGGCTTGGTCGCTGGTGTTTTTGGAGCCACATACATCTTGGTCCTACATTGCTTCTTGAACTGGGTGCAGCGCCTTTAGATTAAGCAAAAGATCTGCCATTCACGTTATGGGACAAAGAGGAACCGACCATATCTGTGTTTGGACTGCGTCTATATGGAAGCGTTTTGTCAATGTCCTGGCTATGGATGTTATTAGCTTCTTGCCCATAAGCCTTTTCTACGCAGCATCTGTGCATAAGCTTTCTTCTCTGCTCATACTAAGATCATGGCGTTTAAAGAAAACCATGTGAAGCTTCGCATTAGCATTTCTTTGTTTCTATGGAGGAACTTAATACATTGTTTCTATATTAATGAGGCTAATCGGTTAGGACCATGGAATGAATCAGAGTCCTTAGATCTAAATGGTAGGACCATGGAATGAATTAGAGCCCTTAGATCTAAATGGGTGAATATAATCCAACCTCAAAGCACAGATATGTGTGTGTGATTTTTAAAAGATCATTTTTCTTTCTTGTGAGTTTTTGATTCGCACAACAACTCGATTGAGGAGCGAGTTGTGCGAATCAGATGCAAGGGAGGGGAACTTGGACTGTCGGGGGTAGTAAAAGAGACAGCGCATTAACGCGCTGCCTATTTTGGTCCCTCGGGCAGTCCAATAGTCCCCTCCTTGCATAGCGTTCAAAAGACCATGTGACCTATCCCTCCAAGAGTCCAATAGCATTCCAAAGACCATTAGACCTGTACACCAAAGCATACTTGTAGACAAAAGATGAAATGGTCGAAGCAACCTTTTGTGAGTATGAAAGAAAGTATTGATACATGGAGGATTGAGTAGAAAAGCCATCATGAAAAGACAGCTTGAGATGCCAAAAAGGATAGCGCGTTAACGCGCTGTCCTTTTTCACATTTCAAGGTGTCTTTTCATGAGGGTAAGGGGTAGGCATAGAAGTGCATATTTACCACTGCAATTCCATATATCCAAGTGTATAGATACCACTGCAAGTTGATATACTATGTGCATTGGAGATGAACCTTTTTCTTTCAGGACACAAGTGGGTGAATGTTCCCTAAGCTGGAAATCAATTGCATTGGTAGATACATGTATTTGTTTTTAGTTTTGGTTTTTATTGAAAAGGTTTTGAGAACTATGATTGGAAAAATGCCGTGTTTTTTGTCTTTTCAGGATGACAGGAAAAAAAGGCAGAAAAGTTCAAGTGGCACATTCTACAAAGGTGACAAGAGGAACAAAAGTAGATCACAATGTTGAATCATCAGTAGGTGGAACAGAAGAGCAAGAAAGTGTGGTGGGTCTAGAGGTTGAAGTATCATCAACTCAAAGAGATGAAGGTCCAAGAGTAGAGGAGGATGAGTTGGATGATAGTGAAGTTCAGGTGGAAGGAGGAGGTGATGTGATTGGCAAATGTAGGATGCTTGATTCAAATCAGTGTCCTCGCATTCCCTTGTGTAGGTTGATACCTTATGCAAGAGTGAGAGGACTTCGTGATGATGTATCTTCACTCAAAAGTACATTTCAAGTGGAGGGCTATCTCCCAGAGAAAGGGTCTTTCATTGTATCTGTCTGCAAGAGTGATGGAGAGGAGATAGTTGTGACAGATGATATGAGGAAGAGTTGGTCTCCCACCTGGAGAGAGGTGGATGGGGAGTTTGAGAAAGATGTGATGTCTAACACTGACTTTCATTTTATGTCACAAAAGATGTTATTTGTTTGGGAGGGCAATCATAGGACCACTGCATGGATGAGTGTTATCAAGGAAATCTTTCCTACAAACAAGAAAAGACATGTATGAGTGGTATGCACAATAATTGACCCAAGGAAAATTAGTGAGATTGCTCTCTTGGCAGGGCTACAACGAATGAATTCGTAAGTACATGGACTCTTTGAATCTTCTCCACATTTGTGTTTTATGATACTTTGCATTTATTGATTGGGTTGTGTACTTTGCTGTTTGTTTTCTAGCATGAATGAACATGCCATTATCAAACCCAGTCTAAGGGACATACTCATAAATGCACACAACATTTGTGAGTGTGACTCTATGGTGTTTATGAGAACATTGTCTTCGAGTGAGATCAAATCAATAGAGAATTGGAGGGCTCAAGAGAGTAAAGGGAAGAAGCCATGGTTTCCATTGACAAGAGGTTATCTAGCAAGGCTTGTCTTCCAGGTAGAATGTTGCATTTGTATTGATGCTTAGATCTTTATCACTCCTTTGCTTTCTCTAATTGGAACTTATGTATGTAGGTTGAGTACAATACAAAGCTTAAAAAAGCAATGGACAAAATATCTACAAAGCTACCTTTAGATCAAAGGAGAGAGGCAGAAGGAAAGCAGCGTACCATAATTCAAAAGAGAATTGCTGATAGGATGGGAAAGGTGTGAATTGAATTTTCTATACTTTGTTGCATTTATTTTGAAGTTAAAGCAGCGTACCATAATTCAAAAGAGAATTGCTGATAGGATGGGAAAGGTGTGAATTGAATTTTCTATACTTTGTTGCATTTATTTTGAAGTTAAGTGACTGACATGTCATCTTTGGATAGGTGTTGAATTGTATAGATCCTGGTCTTGGAGAGGCTTGGTTGGAAAAGTTGTTTGCCTTGCGCTTTGATGGTACGGACTCTTGCGTGACATTGGAGAAGCTCCAACTCATTGCAAAGTCTGATTTGAGATTAGAAAAAAAAAATATTTTCCTTTCTTTGTTAGAAGCCACTAAACCTATGCGAGACATGTACTTCATGCCTGTGGGCGACCTTGAGTACAGAGGGTGTGTTTCTTCTACCAATACAAATCATCTTTCATGGTGTTTGTTTGTTTCTTGCTAATGGCATGACTTATTTTTTTATTATAAAATTGCGTCAACTTTTACTTTTTAGGTGGATTAGTAGAGAGATATTTTTGGAGAAGGTGGAGAGACAGTCATTGAAAGTGCTTGAAGATTTGAGGGTGATCACAACAATGGGCATGCCTTTGGATACCCCTATGGATTACACATTGCAGCAATATATGGAGGATATAAAATTGGAGGGGAGAAAACATATGTTTGTGGTGCTAAGATCAAAGGAAACAAAGATGGAGAGCAAGGGTGGAAAAAAAGGAGATGGACTATCTGAGTTGGACATGGCTGCCCATAGGGTGGTTTATAGGTACGTTGTCAATTCATTTGAAGGTTCATTTTTCATTTGTCTATGTTTGTGCTGTTGATTCATGTAATTACACAATTTTTGATGGTTTGGGACATCCTTTTTTTTTTTGTTTCTTGGTTGATAGATATCTCTCCCACTTGGCAATAGAGAAAAGGATCTCTGACATTCCAAATTTGTGTAAGAGTTGGGTGGAGATTGGTCATGCTGCATGCATGTATCCATCGGGCATGCACCATCTCTCTCAATGGGAATTAGCACATTGTCCCTGGTGGATAGATTTCCCTAAAGGACAAGTACTGGTGCGAGAAAGAGACTTGTACAATACTTATGCTTCACAAAAAGCCAATGAAGCAAGTAAGGACAAAGTGGAGGGAATCTCAAGGAGAGATAAGAAAGACAAAGAGAAACAAGAACATCCTACATAAAAAGGTAAGGAAGATACAATATGATTATTTGTTGATGTTGTCTTCAATTCGTTTTGACATTGCATTAATAAGTTTATGATTGTTCTCTTTCTAGATGAGGGACCATCTAGTCCTATGCGGCATGAAATGGATCACATAGAGAGTGCAGGTAAGGGTGTTGTTGTGTTCTACATACGTAGTTGTTCCTTTAACACTACTTTTACTTCTTGTAATTGTTTTGCTTTTGCATATAGGTGGAGAATTAATCTCAGGACTTGTGAAGCAATACGTGTTCCATCGATCACAGTCACTTGACATTTCCTTGGCCTGTGGCATCACACCTTTGTTTGCTTGTATAGTTGGAGATTACATTGCAATGGGCAAAGACTTTACTGACTCTAAAAGAAATGATAAGTATGCTATTTTGCATGAGTTTTTTATTACAGTGGCTAGTCGAGATCAGGACTACAAGAGGATGGGTAAGAAGGTGAAGTGGGCTTCAGATTTTATATTGCTTGATTTTCCATCTGGCTATCCACTTGATGAGAGAGGATCCACTCCTACTTGGAATGTCTTGCTCGAGGACCATGTGCGGCATGGGCTTGCAGTTGCATCAGCTTCTTTGTCTGATAGTGGTTGGTTGGCATGCATATGTCCTTTGGCAGGTAAGGCACAATACCACAATTGACATTTCACATTTTGTGTTTCCATTCTACTAGTTTTAAATAAAATTAATTGCTTGCAGGACAATGTATTGGTTGGATGGAACGGTTTGCATATGTCCAGGGCTTGGAGGTTGTCAGACGTGTGATCATTCATGACAAGTTTCCATATGGATTTTGTAGAGAACATGATAAAAGTGTTAAGGTAAGCTATCATTCCATGCATTCTATGTTTGCATTCCATGATAAAAGTGTCTTTGATAAATGTCTCCTCGTTAGTTCTATGCATGATATGTTTGGAAGGATAAGTCCTATGCATGCTATGTTTGCCATCTTTCATGCTATAATGCTTGCTAGTTGAAGTCAATATACTATACATGTTTTTCTCCATGTGGTTTCCAGATGCAATCTTCAGTATTAGCTCTAATACGTAGAGCAAAGAAGAATCCAATAGTTTTTTGGGAGGAGAGCTTTCCACTTTTCCAACAGCTTTTGATTGATCCACGTGAAGATGTCTGGACTCATCACATACCTCCCTTTTCAAGGACAATCGTGCCGATGTCTTCTCAGCTAGCACGAGGTGGACTAGAGAGGAGTAGTTTTTTTGTGGGTTGCATTATGTCTCTTCTCTGTGTTCCTGGAGGGCTGGTTCTAGAGATGGGTTGTGGTACAGCCCCTCTTATGCGTGCTTGTCAGGCCATTGGCAGGCCTTGTTTTTCATTTGATTCAGACAATGGTATTGTGGCTAGCATTGTTGAGCCACTTGTGGCAGATCATTTTGGAAAACGGATCAGGTCAGAGCATGATGGAGAGGGGGAAGAAGAGAGAGTGGAACCTATCACAAACCCCTTTGATGAGTAGTATGCTACTGGCCCTGAGTTTTTTTGTTATATATTTCGAATGCTAAAATTGAGGACTTTGAAAGTGTTATTTAGCATCTTTATAATATGGTAGATAGTGAAGATTTACGGGTGCCTTTGAATCAAGAAAGTACAAATTTTGATGCTTTGGATAGTGTTTGTAAGGCCTTGATCTAGCAATTGATTTTTTCTGCTTTTTGTTGGTAGCGAATTGTCTTTTTTATAACACATAAGGATGGCAAGTTCTTCTTATTGGAAATTATTTTCATTGTTCCACTTTGACTTACTTTCCTTTGAAATGTATGTTTTGTTGTAGTTTGTTACCATGCTATGCAGAAAAAATGGCAAGATTCATAACAGCCGACAAGAGATATGATGAGTGCCAATTAGATAAACCACATGCGCGCAACTACTTTCTTGATGATGAATGTCAGGGGGATTAGAATATGGTTTAAAACACCATTTTGTTCATAGACTGATAATTGTTGTGGTGAACCATGGACACATTTGGAAAGTTTTGGTCTAGTGCATTTTGCAGGTGAAGTGGTATTTCAATAGTCATCTATGTTATGAGTTTGGTAATTAGTTTATGTTCTTCAAGTGAAAGATAGGGTGGATTGTAAGTCTGATTATTGGTATGCTTATTATGACAACATCTTGCTATAGTAAGTTTGGTTTCAAATTTGTTCTCATCGGAGAAATTGTAAAAAAACTCGCTCGCTTCATTGGGCCCGCTCGCTTTTTCTCGCTCGCTCTATTGACTACCTTGTGGGCCAATGGTACAAAGACTTAGGAGGAGTCAAGAAAAAGATAAACTAGGAAACACTAAAAGGAAGGCATTTATAGTGGGATTCGGGCCAAAATGGAGTTTGATTAACCAGTTGTATGAGGTTAAGCAAAAGGAACACAAAACCATACTTGGAATACATCACCACCATGATTTAACACCTAAATTCTCGCTGTGAACCATATGAGAAGATGAGCAACGAACGGATTCTGCCTCGATTCCTCATTGGATTAAGGAATGCCAAGTTACATGACCACTTTTTTACCCTGAATCCTACATCCTTCGAGCGATGCAACAAGACCACAGTGATCCTAGAGGATAATATGAAGGATAAAGCTCAACCAAAAAATTCACCCATTGTTGCTTCTATAGTCTCTCATACGGGCAAAACCATTTGCATTGTTGAGGCCAAGGAAACCGCCCAAGTGGTTAAGGGCACAAATTGAGATGAGGTAGCCGCGGACCTGTTAGTGGCTCAACATCTCAAAGGTGGGTTGGGCAGAGAAGGACCAAGAAATCCGCACTTTTTCCCAAGGCAAGACAATGTGTGGTGTGGAATTTGCATGGGAAACCACCCTACAAATGAGTACCCTCACCCCATTGTGCTAGATGGGGGAACCACGAGACTTTATAGTGTAGATATCCCAAGTCAATGACCCCACCCATGTATTACCCGACAAAGGCAACCGCTGTCTCTTTTTGCACCACTAAACACATATAATCAAGGTCGGCTAGCCACACAGGGAGGCCCCCCTTGGCCAACCAAGGGCCACTACAGGCTCAAAACCATAATTGCCACCATCAGCTCTAGGTCCACAACCCCTGCCACCATGAATTACTCCCATAAACCAGGTGATCATTCAAGAGCCATTGAGCAAGTGGGAGGACCCTGACTATGCTCTACCAGCACCTAATCCCACTTCTTATGAAATTCTTGCGTATCAAACTAGCCAGATAAGGAGTGTTCTAGGTTTTGGAGCAGAAAACCACGAGCCGAGAAGTCTGAGTGAGCCTTTTTGCAACATGTTCTTATGTATATATTATGTATATTCATTCAAGGAATCATATCGGAACACTATTACAGTGGCATATGTTAAATACCAACTATATTTATTCAATTCTAACAGTACAAACTTTCCATGTATAGTATTTAAAAAAAATGTTAAAACAAGTCAAGGTCATTTGCAACCCCACTAGAATGATACATTATCTTTCAGAACATTCATATGTTTAAATTCACTTCAGCTTGCTCATCTATATGTAAGCCGCTAAGTGTGATTTTACAAACATATGCAACAAGTTTACCAGATGCAGTTAATATAACAAGTAAGAGTGACAACGTATGAAGGAAAAGGAATGCATATTATAGAATCTCACATTAAATAATGCCAACCAACAAAATAGAAGCTCAAGATTGTTTCCAAAAAGCCAAAACAGTCTGTACCTCCAATGTAGATTTTAGTTGCGCATTAATAGACTAGAGTGTACCCAAAAAAAGTTTTCCAAACTATTTTCATACGCATAATGTCACAAAATTTCAGAATCAAAATGATAGCCAAAAATAAATATCGTGTGTGATTTATGATACAGAAGCAGAAGCAAACATACATTTGAAGACTCACCTTCACACCAATCCCAAGTGTGTCTAAAATGCCTTGAGGTTCCATGCTTTGTACTATCCATCTACTTGAAGCAAAACAATATTATGTACCAGAATGAGGACCCTAGCCTATAACCTGCAAGACTTCATGAAGTTTTCAACACAAATAAATTTACTTGCAAGCCACCCCCATTTTTAATCTTACTGCATAGCGCTCCACAGTAGGCAAAGTAGAAGGAGAACAGAAAACCAAAGTCCACCCATTGTCATCCATCACAGCTGCATTAATGGCGAAGATCCACAATGCAACAGTCCACACTCCATGTGCATTGTTTAGAGTTTCGTTTCTCCCCTTGTTGGTGTAGAAGTGCAAAGAAATCGTGCAATTCTTAATATCCATCTGTAAGCTGTGATTGCATTATCTCTTTGCCTAATTTGATATAGTCAAACTCCCATACCTTTACCCAACTCCTAGGTATGAGGGTTGTTACCAACGTGGCAAAAAAGACAGTGGAACCCAAATAAATTCAATGGAGAAAGGCTTTCTCAATATCCCAGAGTCATCAACTTCCCCGTATCTGCAACCGTAATGCATATCAAATGACCATACTAGGCTAAAAGAAATTGGAAAACTTCAAGAAAGATGATTCAATTTGCCATCTCCACCCCAGTTGGTATTATTCCTTCTCCTTGGTTTTGCAGGATTAGGATTCCCGATATTTTCCTTTTGTTTCTCCACCAATATCTTTTGTTGCTCCTCTAGATTTTTGCACTGGCTCCTCGGTTAAGTTTCCGTATTTACATTGACCTTTTGAATGCCTTATCAAGAAACCCATGGAGCAAGTCAATCACAGAAAACTAGTTAAGAACAAGAGGCACAGAAAGAACCAACATGAAAAGTATACCTCTTTAGAATTAATGCCTCCTCCTCCACACACTTTCCACCACTCATCTCTATCCACCATGGAGAATGCTTTCTCTCCCACTCTGAAAGCCTTATAGTTCCTTTTGCAGTCATGCCCTCACGAAAGACTTTATGTGTGTACATGCAATATGTAGGAGGCTTGAGCACTATCCATGCCTTACAAATAGATGGAATGATCTGTATCTTTTTTGTTTCCAGCAAATGAAGAATAAACCTATTCAAAACCAAACAATTGAAAGCATAAGAACACTATGAAATAGAAATTCGAGAATTAGGCAGTGAAAGATGAATGCTTACTTGAAAACAACTCTTCTGCTTACATTCACAAGGTCAACTTGTTTTGCAAGCACGGTAGCCACAGACATGAAGGATGCAAGGGGCTCGTACAAATCACTCCGATGTCTTGCCATAATATCCTCAAAATATTCGAATAGTGTAGGATGCTCTAGCAACTCCAAAGGAGAAACACCAACAAAGTAAGCCTAAACCTGTGACAACAACCTATGACACTCTTCAAGAACCTGGTCCATAAAAACTTCCTTTGCAAGACACCCAATGAAGGCATGGTCACTTGCTGGCATTCCATATCTATTCTTCAAATTCAAATCAAACCCAAGCAAAGATAATATTGAAAGCTGCCTAGCCTTCCTGCAAGAAGCAATGGCCACTTGATACAACTTGTCTAGTGTAATTTTAGTGGTTGTGTATTTATATGGCAAGGACCATAATTTCTGAAACCAACCTGTGCCATGTGCATGATTTATTATTGACAAAATCTGTGAAAACCGTATAAAACAAATTCAGCATGACATTTGAAAGTAATGCATAGTAATACTAGACAAAGGAAAAAGCACAAACTCACCTTGTGTACCTTTCTCCTATATGTTTGAGTGACTGTTCTTTTAATCCCAGCTATCTTAACAACTCTTTCATCTTTATCCATTCCAGGAGGTAGCTTCTTACAAGCTGCTTCAAAATCAAATTTCCACTTGCCCTACAAAAGCAAGTATGCACCAAAGCAATAAATGCAAACTATATAGAGGTAGTGATGAAGCCAAAGCAGAAGGAATGAAAGCATGAGGTAGAAAGTATAAGAACTCACAGCATAAACCATGAGACCAAGAATAGCCATTGTGAGGGGATACCAAACCCTTCTTCCTTGACCAATCTCCCTTTGCCGTACAAGCTCAATATTTTTCTTCTCTTCTTCCGTGAAATCCTCCAGAAATACTTGTGCATCACAAGCAACAAGTGTACCTATATGATACAAGTAATCTTTAAGATTTTTTGTGCATTTCCTCATTCAATTTGGACAATGGAATATGTATTAGCAATAAAGTAGAAAATAGAAATATGTTCTTGAAACAACTAGTGGAAGAAAGAAAGATGATACTCATAAGTTAAACCTTTGCTAAGCTGCAATCAACCTCAACTCATTGTGAGGCTCTAGAGCTATAATATGTGCATGAATCCTGATATGCCTTGCCTTGTTATTAACAAAGACCTCCCTAATGCTCTCCATCCATGAGGTAGTTTGATGGTTTCCCTCCCACACATATAACATCTTGCAGTTAAGGAATTCCCATGCAGGACTCTGTTGAAGCTCATGCTCAAACTCATCATTCACAGCATGCCAATGCTTATCCCATGAATCTCTTATCTCATAATCCACCTCTTTGGTTGTCCCATCAGACATCCCAACTAAAATAATAAAGGACCCCTTTGTGGGGACATATCCCTCCATCTCAAATGCTCTCTTGAGAATGGAGAGGTCATTCCTATGTTGTCTCACCTTAGGGTTGATAAGTAATCTGCACAAAGGGATACGGGGAGGTACCATTCCTCTATTGATAGTTATGGACTCAAGAAAATCACTTCCAACATTACTATCCATTGATTCAGGGACAAATTCATCACCTTCTGCATCGTCCTTAGCCTTTCCACTGTCCTTGCTAGCAGACCCTTTCTCCACTGACATCTCTTCAACCTCCTCTGCATTTGGAGATTTGGCTTGTGTGTCAACAGATGTGGGGGATGGTGTTGTTGGTGCTTGCTCTTTCTTTTTTGCAGTATTTTTCTTCTTACCACCAGCCTATCCACCTACTGGAGATTTTCTCTTTCCTGACCTAGTCATGACTTCTAGCATACACAAAAGAAAATTGGATATTAGATCTCAGCCATCATTCATTTTTTATTGTACTTTAAGGAAAAGTAAGCCATTGAATGAACAATTAATCAAAGAATGCAACTAACCAAAAGAGAAATACCTGGTGATCTTGGACCTTGGGCTGATACCACAAACAATTCAGTTTCCAATATTCCAACCAACAATCTGCAAAGAGAGATTCAAGAAAGTCAAGAACAAGTATTGACATAGCAGCATAAGAACAGTAAAGAGCAACCATATCATGAGACAAAACTAATGCACAATCCCCCTATTCCACCCAAATTGAAATTACAAAAGGAGAAATACCTAAGGAGCTAGGACCTCTGTCCGATTCCCCCAAAAATTTCACTTTCCAATATCCCAAATGACAACCTGCAAATAGTGATTGAAGTAAAGTCAGGAATAAGTATTGACATAGCAACTAGAGAATTATGAAAGTAAAGAGTATGCAATTGGAGCATTTGAAGCAATGGGAAGTTACAACAGTCTACATCTACTTGCAGATGTCTACAAAAGAATATACTTGCACATATCCATGTGGCTAATACACCAAGAATGACAGTGGAATGTAGCCTCTCCAATATTTTGAATCTAGCCCCTTCCCCTATTCCACCAGCGGAATATGGCAGGGAGGCCTTCATGAAATCAAGAATGGCTACTCTATGTGCTTTCAAATCCCGCTCTCTGTGCACACTCTATGTCCTCTATGTGCTCTCATGAAAAGCAAGAATGGTTGCTCATGGCTACTCTATGTGCTCTCAAATGCTACATATTTTTTTCTAGAATCACGTGCCCTATATGCTTTAGCTCATGGATGCCCAAGCTTGTAGCTTGGCTATCCCACAATCCTACTCCAACTACAATGTATTTTGACCTAGCTACCAAGGAAGATTCTACTCAGGATGCTAAGAGGTTGCCCATGTTTTCTCTTCTCTTCTTATTCTAAGGTTCACTAAAAGGGCTACTTTATGTCATGGCTGGTCTATATGCTCTTTGCTACTGCATATTTCCTTCTAGCATCACCTAATGGCTACCCTATATACTTTAGCTAATGGTTGCTCTATATGCTCTCAAATGTTTCATATTGCTTTCTAGCATCACTTGATGATTGCCCATGTATTGTTGTTATGGCTGTTTAGCCATGAGCCATGAGCTGAAGTAGCCATGAGCTAAATCATAGATAAGCTTGGACATGCATGAGCTAGGCATCCATGAGCTAAGCACCCATGAGCTAAAGCATATATGAGCTCAGGCATGCATGAACTAGGCATCCCTGAGATAAGCAGCCATGATCTTGGGCATCCATGAGCTAAGCAGATAGGCCATTGTTCTTTTTTCATGAAGGCCTCCCTGCCATATTCCGCTAGCAAAATAGGGGGAGAGGCTATGTAGCATAGTGGGCAGTCATGAGTAAAGCATATGGGCAACCATGAGATACAAGGTCTCTCCCATATCTTACTGAATCCTCTCAACTTGAGATACAAGGACTCTCCCATATATTATGGTAGGGAGGCCATCCAAGTGATTTTCAACATGCTTGGATGTTTGAGATAGAAGGGCTCTCCCATATCTTAATGAAGCCTCTCCCCCTATTCCGCCAGCAAAATAGGGTGGGGAGGGCATCAAGGATGCATAGTAGAGAGGGCACATTCATTACAATGTACTATGCAAGAAGCAAGAACACTAAAATGGTGTTGCCTCTCCCGTATTCCATCGGTGGAATAGGGGAGGGAGGCCATCAACTTGAAGCCTGGTTGGACATTACCAGATGCAATAGCCAGATGTGATGTAGCCTCCAAGTGATGTAGTGTTGACTCTCCCCCTATTCCGCTGGCGGAATATGGTAGGGAGGCCATCAACTTGAAGCTTCCAAGTGATCTTCAATACTCTTGGATGCTTAAAATGCAAGGAGCAATATCATGGCAATTCCCAAATCCATCAACTTGAAGCTTTGACATAGCTTCCAAGTGATCTTCTACATGCTTGGATGCTTGAGATGCAAGGATACTAATGGCAATAAGGGACTTAAAATTCTTCATTTTCTTATCTTCATTTCATCAAAAAGATGCTTTATATTATCAAATGCATTAAAACCATGCAATTCCTATCTAGTGCATTCCAGAAACTATGCAATCCCCTATTCCGCCGGCGGAATAAGGGGAGAGTGACATTAAGAGGTGAACAGTTGGTCATGACCCCCTATTCTTAATAGGGGGATAGGTTCGGGGAGAAAGTTTTTGGTGAGTACAAGGCTCGCCAGATTTTCAGAGTTTGCCAACGAAGACAAACTTCTTTTGAGCCGGTTAGTTGACAGAGAGACAGAGGTGAGATTCTTCAGAGAGTTGAATTGCGTAGGGATCTCCCCTATAGACTTGTTTTTGGCAAGGTTAAGAACACGTAAGAATGTACAATTCACCAATGACAATAGAATGCTACCAAAAAATGCATTGGTATTGTGATCTACCTCTTCCAGGTTTGTCATGTTTGAGAAATCTCAAAAAGGGGGAGAGACGTCCATCCCATATTCCACCGGCGAAATAGGGGGAAAGAGATGAAAAGATCACGTATGGGCTGTTCTTTGCCTTTGGAAATGTATAGCAGCACCCTCGACGCTGCCAGCCATGACGCGGGGAAGCTGCTTGCCATCCCCTCCATGCCCAATGTTTTTAAGCCATTTGGCTACGGTGCAAGGAGGGTTCAAAGAGGGGAACGAATGCAGAAGAGTTCAAGAGGGGAGTGACTACAGCAGATAGAGAGCAGGAGATGGTCGTGGCGTCGCAGAGATGGCCCTATTCCGCCGGCGGAATAGGGGGGAGATGGCACCTCAAACTCCTCAAACTCCTTCGCTCCTCAAAAGTCAGATAGGGCTCGAGGGATGCTTGAACCATATATGATCGAGTAGGAAAATTACATGGAGAAGGGGCCATGGCGGCTATTGAACCGATGAAGCAACAGGAGACGAAGAGGTTGCCCTTTCAAGGAAGACTATTGAACTGACGAAGCAATAGGAGACGAAGAGGTTGCGCTTCCAAGGAAGACGAAGCAGAGAAGGACCTTGGAGCATTTTGATAGAGAGGAATGTGATGAGATAATGAAGAGGAGGAGGACCTTGGATCCGCAGCCACGATGGATAATGCTTTTCTTTAAATCCAGATCAGAAGGTTGAGAGCAGCAGCCATGATGGATAAGAGTGCCGAAGAGCTCGGCCTTGGTAGAACTTGAGTTGCAGAAGGTTGAGAGCAGCGGCCACGATGGTGAATTCACTGCGGTTCTCTCTCTTATTCTTGGTTTTATATCTTATTCTTACCTGCTTTACTAAGGTTGCCACAGCGTAGGATTCAAACCTTCCAGAGCCTCTTCCTGCGTTCAACTGACACTTCGTTTGCAGTGAGATTCCTGGACGGAAGGCCCAATTGCTGCAAAATGGCGACTGACTTGCTCCAGGTGCCGCGCATAAATCAAGGACATTGTCTCCGAGTGATACCTCGAGTGCTTCCATGGCCAAACGAGCATGTAACAAGCGTAAATGTTTTTGTTGTCTCTCTCAGGGTGAGGGAACCAACTTGAGCACTCGTACACTGGCAAATTAATGAATGGAACATGAGTGAGATTGGAGACTCCAGCCATGTTCTGCGCGAAGACTTGAGAATCAACCAACCTATTCATGAGACAAGCTGAGCGGCACTCTGATTTGAGTGCAAACAAAATGCTGCAGCGTTGGTTTTGCTGGCAGGGGAGGGAGTGAGAGGCCTAATGCTTTTCTTTAAATCCCCTATTCCACCAGCAGAATAGGGGAGATAGAAGCTTGCAGGCATGAAGCTTAAGGTCCCAACTGAAATGAAAATGCCTGTGTTGCGACCCAGAACTGATGGAGACATTAAACCGTTGCGAGATAGCCGGTTTAAAGGGAGGAACGAGCCACTTTGGAGGCTCATGAGACAAGCGTAGAGATCAAGGCAGGCGCAGGAGAGGATAGAATTACAGTAAGCTGCAGGATCTCAGCGTCTATAAAACGTGTAAGGTAGTTCGTTACACAACATAAGGCATCGCTAAACGTCGGGCAAGATGCACGGGCAATATCAGCAGAAGCACATTTATCGGTTATCCTTCGCGACAAAGCCCAGAACTGCGTATATGAAGGAATCAGAACTTGTAGAGATGCCTAGAGTACAGATCTTGCTCAAAGTCTGCTGCCTCCTACGGCCACTGTGTGTGAGCTCGAAGAAGCAGCTATCTACATCTCACATTCTGAGAGAAACAATTAAACGGTCGGGGTACAATCTCAAATCGAGAAGGAACCTAAGACAGTGTTGTGGAGACTCAAATCGAGACTGGACAAAACTAGCGAAACGAATGAAACCTCCCACTGAACAAGTTCTTAGACACACTGAGAATGTTTTTTCCAGTTCTTAGGGATGCTCTTAAAATAAGGACGGTAGGGCCTGCAATGTCATGTCTAGAGAGCGTATTCGTTCATTCGGTTGCTTGGGAAATTACGGGCGTTCCTGTACAAGAATGATATTAAAATGGACGCCAAATGTGCGTATCTGTGTTGTGTAGTCCATGATTTGAAGGCCGAATTTCTTCCCAAGGGGAAATGTTGCAATTCTGTGTGTGGGACGGAGCCCTGTGTGTGGGGATAATCCTTGTTGCTTCCAAATCAGGAAAGCTTCCCAGGGATGAGCCACGTCGCTAATCGTTGAATTGACAACAAAAGTGTTGGTGAGCTTGGTTGAATCTATGGGAACAATGCAGCATATGCGGTCCTATGTCTTCGTAGTGAAGTAGGAGAGGATAGAAATGCAAGAGAGGTGGGAAGCAAACTATCTTCGCTTACCACCTACGAATTGAGCAGATTGACTATGCAGTTGCAAAATGTAGATCACAAAGGGGGACATCGATGGACAATGGAATTTGTTGTAGGGAAGCTAAAGAGTTGGTACCTCTTCGAAGGGGCTGGCGATGAGAAGTAGGCACACCTTCGTCAACAGTCTCGTGGAGATGTCTAAAGGCAAGGGAGCTTGAAAATAATATTCATTTATTCAAGCTGAAGAGGAGAGCTTGAATTTAGCTATAGTGGAGGAAAGAGCTCGCACTAGAGCCTCAAGGAAAAGAAGCTTGCAAGCAACTGCAAGGAGCTCGCCTTACAAACAGCTGTAGGAGAGTGGCACTGTGTAGCAGAGCTTGGAGACCGGAGGTGTTAAGGAGGTCATGAAGATGAAGAGCTCATGTGGTGGCTACAAATAGTATCCCTTGCAAGCTTCAAAGCCGAGGTGCCACATAGAATGCTACCAAAAAAATGCATTGGTATTGAGATCGAATGGCGATGGATAAGCGCGGTCGGGTAAATGCATGAAGGAAAGTACATCAAGACCACTTGTCCAATCCATCATGTGTACAAAAATGCACGTTTCACAAGGTTGATGGTTTCACCATAAGGCCAATCAAATCCAGTGCTTGAGCATGGTAGGAAATCACATATTTGAAATGGACATTGTAGTCACATGTATGATTAGAATGTTATCTTTCTCAATCTAAAAAACGATTTATACCAAATTTTACAAGTCTCTTGGATTAATTTTTCAATGCAAACGAATTTCATATAATTTGAAACAAAATATTTATGATATCAAAATATAACATTTAAACAAAAACAAGGCAAGGCATACACTAAGTTTTGAGACAATTTTATTTAAATGCAAAGTTGGTAGATTTAAAAAACAACATTTTCTACATCATTAGATAAATATTCCTTAGTAAATAAGTATATTTGTAATTTGGTAAGGAAGTACATATATTGTAATTTTGCTAATTCCCTTGGGAGCAAATCCCTTAGGAGCAAATATATTACAAATATTTGATTGTTCACCATTTCATGATGGATGCTCAAGGTCCTAAGTATTTAATAGTTATGCAGTTGTATGTGATCATATGATGGATGCTCAAGGTCCTTAGTCTTTAATAGTTATGCAGTTGTATGTGATCAATCTTTCACATTGTAATATATCTTTTGCAAGACAAATGCATTGTAATATGTTTTTCAATCACCCCCTTAAAATGTTTTTAATCACCCCCTTAAAATTTAGGAGAATACAGGCATTTAAAAGTGTACCCCGTCCTTTCATTGGTGGCACACATTTTTTGAGCTCGTGTTACTGTATCACTACTCCACCACCTTCCATGGTAGAAGAATAATGGCATTTATAACTATACCCCCTCTTTTCATGAGTGCCACACAATATAAGAACTGTCATTACTGAATCAATACTCCAGCACTTGCCTCCAAGTTTCATAGCTTGTTGCCTCCATGTTTCACTTCAACCATAATTTTTTCTTGGGTAGCTCCACATAGTATTTGAGGTGCCCGTTTCGTGTTCAATACTACCTCTACTACTTACTTCTATGAGCTATGGCCGTTCTTGTTCTTTTGCTTGTGCAACATTGAACTTCCTGGCATGTGAGCTATGTCCACCTTCGAAAACTTTCCCTTCCTTTTTTAGCATTATGTATGGGGCATTGCAAGCTAGGTACTTCCTATCTACTAATTCGACTTCTACAGTCTAGTGCAATTGCTTTCATAGATTTTGAAGCTTCTTCTATAAAAGGAAGAGCAATTATCCTTGTTCCAAATCTTTCTGATGGAAATGGAGAGAGCAGTGCTATGCTTCATGACGAGAATGGTGTTTTGTTGCTACAAAATGTTGCTCAAAAGGGTGTGCGCATGCTTGAGGAGAATGAAATAGTTTCGGTCTTCAATTTGATTTCTTCTACCATCGGGATTCACCAGTGTATGGGTGTGTCATAGCGAGAGGTTGTGTTTGAAGTGCCATTTGCAATGAGAGGAGATGGGAGGGAATATAACTTGGACATTCAATTTGGGAGGATAGATTGCCTTCAATAGAAAGAGACAAAGATAAGCCATTCCACAGTGTCATTGACTTGTTTCGTAAATTGCCACCTTCTAATTCTCTTTTTATTTCTTTTCAAATGGTCTCTTCAGTTAAATTTGTCAAGGAGCTACCTAGGTCATATGATGGAAATATTCTGTTCGATCTACCTCCAACTTCATAGGAGCAAAAGACAGTAGGATTGGAAAACGAGTTTGATGGTCATTTCTGGAGTGAGGATGTTACAACAAATATCTCCAGCTTCAATGGGATAGTTAGATTGAGAAAATGTGCAGGTTGATTGCAATGTGATAGTAAGTTGTGTCCTTTCTTTCTGAGATCAAGTGTTAGAAATGAGAGTCATTGGAAGGGACGATTAATAAAGATTCCTGAGATCCACCAAGTCACAGGTGGTACTCTCAAATGCTATCATTGCAAGAATAGTCCACTTTGCATTGCCATCTGTCCTTGCAGATTCTACATATGTCTTCCAAGAGACACCATTGAGCATCCAGTGAGTAGATGTGTGATTCATGTTGGTTTTCATATGCATTTGGTGGCGAAGGGATCATCTAGGAGTGAGTTGGAGGAGTTGAAAGGAAAGGTTTCTAAAATGGTGGAAAGTAAGCATCCTTCTAGGCCTAAGGCTTTGCAAAAGATGGTGGCTAAAGAGATGGTGTTGGAAGCTATCATTCCAAACAATGAAGAGATGGTGTTGCCCTTGACTGGCAACCATCCTCTAGAATCTCCTCTCGCCTATCCCCCCTTCCATCTCCTCTCCACGTGCTGCCGCACTAAACCTCCATCTCTCCTCCTCGTCCTTCCCCTTCTCTCTCTCCTAGCCGCCCTTTGTTGGAGTTTGCATAAGAAACTTACCTGAGATACACTCTTCACATAGACTAATCAATTTAGATACAATATGAATTCTAAATCTATTCAAACTATGCAAGCATGTACATCTGAACTCGAGAAGATGTGACCAAGTTATCTCTATTAATCTCAATCGATTCAACTTAGACTCTAGACTTAGCCTCACCTCTGCAGAGTTTGTTTTTGCAATACACAAAATTGACTATATGCTACCAAACCCTATGGACTCAGATGTTCTAATTTGTTGACCTATCTAATTCTACAACAATCCAAGCTTGCACCATCTATTGACACTCATCAAAACCGACTGTCGACATAAGGACATTCTCCTTCATTGCGCCAACCTTTATAGAATCCTTTAGCTGATGATTGCCTCTAGAAGAGTCGACCGCACACTGCCAAAAGCCAAGTGTATGATCCACCACACATCTCGCATGCATAGGCCAATCTCTCAAGCCACCAAACAACTCATGCTTGCATGGACTAATCAAAAGCCTTCAACTAGCATGGCAACTAGCTCCACGCTGCCATGCATGTAAACATCCCAATGAGGATCATTACTCCAACCCCCCCTTGATCCAAATAGGTAGAATCTCAAACAATACATAAACTGGCTCATCCCTATAGGGCTTAAAAACCCTTGCAACTTGTCACTAGAACATTGAGAAACAATGGACATCGTAGTCCTCAGACTAGGCATGATAGCCTAGTAGAAATAACCTCTAAGCATCACAACTTGGCAACTATGTAGCCAAATAACCTTAGTAACAAAAAGAAAACACACACATCATCGACATCTAAGAATATGACCATCCCACAAGAATCATAAACCACCTAAAACAATTGCATGCATGCTAGAATTTTGAAATATGTTCATGATCTAAAATGCCCAATCCTAGTCAGCAAGGTTGTCTTCAAGGAGTCCTACCATTTCATTTGTTGGTGGATATTCTTCTATGACACGATTTGGTTACCGTGCAGTAAATCCATACACCACTTAGTATATCAACACAACACCGCATGATAAGCTATGATACTGCTCGGTGTTATGTACACCACTTGGTGTGACACTACACTACGCAATATAATCTGATACACCGAGTAGTGTTTAGCTACACTACTGCACAGTGTTGTTAATCATATATAAACTAGTGCCGTGCTAGTACTATTCACATAATCAAGTTACTAGAATTCCATGGAGTCTTGGGAAATACAAGAAGCATAAGAAAGAAGGATAAACAAAGCTACAAATAAATTTGTAAGTTTGTTAGTCCTTGTAAGTTCAAAACAGTATCTGGTACTGGTGGTGGGCTTGCTTTTGCCGTCGGAATCTACTCACACTTAGATACTCATTGGATAATTAGCATTTACATACTATTAGGTAAAGAGTAAGTTAGTTGCATGTGACATTGTACATGGCTTTGGAAAAATAGATGATTTTGATTTTTTGCATGAAGTATTTAAGTTGTAACTTGTCTAGACTCTTTGGAAAGACTTGTCACTTAGGATTGTGTAAAGAGTTGGTTAGTTTCATGGCTTAGGATTTTAGTTTAGTTGCATGACTTAAGATTTCAATCTAGTTGCATGCAATATCATGGGTACCAGGAAGCTTTGGAAAAATGGAAAAGTAGACATTACAAGTTGCATGAAATGATTCACTTTTGGAAAAGCTTAGGGTTTTAATTGTAGTTGCATGAGTGCTTGTGTGTATGTTTTTCTTGATTTTAGCATATGTATTTATTTATAAGCATGAAGCTATATCTTGTAACTATATTTCAAAAAAAAGTCAATCAGCCAATTGGAGGTTGGCATAAGTTGACCTGGAACAACTCATTTGTTAATGAATAATATTATAACACGTGTCAGTCGGGGGTTTGCTTAGGCCAACCTGGAACATCTCACATGTGGTTAAAAATTTATACTATATATTAGTAAAACTCTACAAACTAGGATTTACAAGTGATGAGGAAATATTTGACTTCGAGTTGGTTGCGGGCTTACTTATGTTGGCCATTTTGCATCTCGCTCAAAGTCTAGCCGATTGTGGGGCTCACAATTTTTGGCTCGTAGTAACTCACAAAATTATGGCGTGTACATGTGGACAGATTATGGTATATATAGGTTTACTATCCTTATGTTTTATATATTATCAAAGGTGAAACAAACTAGATATGATTATGTTGTATACATTGCAATTTGTGGCCCTTTTTTAGAACTCAAACTCCATAGGTATGTACAATTTAAAAAATATTGAGGATTGAGGGTATTAGGGTCACAAAGTCTCCTAGCTTAGAAATTAGTAGTAAAAGTGTTTATAAGTACTTGTGTAAGTAATGCTATCTACTGCACTAGTGTGTGTGAAATATCGACATCCGTCAATAGAGCATGATGTTGCGGATGACCATGGTGCAAATAGATGCTTACTCGGGAGAGAGAAGAACATGGGAAAAGGTGCTTTGCCATCCCACACCTATTTTAACAAGTAGATTACCACATTCACAATCATGCAATTATGTCGGGAGGGGACACTTGGATGATTTCTCTCTCTTGAGGTCTAGCAAGCTAGCATGGAGTACTCTAAGTGAGAGTCCCAAATAGCCACATTGATTTTGGACGTAGAACTGTAAGGTTCCAAATATTGTTATGAGTCCTAAAAGCTAAATGATATGGTAGAATCCAGAATATGAAAATTTATGTGAATGCACGTATTACTTATATAAAATTTTGTATGTTTCTCTTACAGCCTTCATTGCAAGCATGGCTCTGGAAAAACGAGGAAGAAACCCAGCAAAGGCTCGGGATTATGTCATGATGTTGCGTAATAAGAAGTGGAAATGCAACTTTTTTCATGAGGAGTACTCAAGCTCTGACACAAGAATGCAAAAGCACTTCTCGAGTGATGCCAACAAACAAATCGAAAAATGCAAGGGACTAAGAGTTGAAAGAGTTATAGCCACTCTAGGTGAACAAATGCCTAAAAGTACAGATAGCCAAGTTGATGATATAGTTGCACGTCACCAATCCTAGCCTCATGAATCCATGCCTGATGATATACTCACACCTCATGCTAGTCAATCTGTAGATGTGCCACCTCAAAGTAGTGGTGTGGCCTCATTGACACAGACAGCAAGCTACTCTATGACGTATATGGAGAGTGGACAAGGCAGCGATGTGGCTCATTTGCAACCACGTGCGCATCCACAACAAAGATCTTTGGAAGCATCATTTAAACAACATATAGAGAAAGCGTAACAAGACATTTTTGAGGCTACCTGTGGCATCAGTTACCCACTAAGCATGGTTCAAAATCCGCATTGGAAAAGAGCCATGGCGTCTGTAGCAAGGGTGGGTCTAGGTTTTATGATGCCAAGTTACAATGCTGTCCCCGCAATAACTACTTGGATGCATACTATGGGAGGATGAAACAAGAGATGGAGCAAGTAGTATCCGATGATATTGAGAGAACAAGATGCACCATTGTTAGTGATGGATGGAAAAATGTCACCCAGAGGCCTCTAATCAATGTCATGGTCATGACATTTAAGGGAAAGGCTTTTCTCAATCCATTGACACAAGTGGCAATGCCAAGACAGGTGAATACATTACTAAACAATTGGAGGCTATAATTCTGGATGTTGGGCAGCATAATGCTATTCAAATAATCACCGACAGTTCGAAGAACTGTAGGAAAGATAGAAGAAATATAAATAAAAAATATCCAACCATTTGGGCATCGTCATGCTCTTGCCATTGCCTTGACCTTGTTGCTTGAGGATTGGTATAAATTAGCAGAGACACCCATGGGGTTCTTTCGGGGAACCGATGGCGCTTAGCTCGGACCAACCCGAACCGAGGGTCCCTGTGGTTCAAAGGCACTATAAATGGACAAAGATTGGTGTTGTACTTCCTCAAGCATGAGAGATTGTTGGGCATATTCGGAAACCACTAACCAACTGAACATCCACTAGAGTTTTTGAAACCTTGCGAAACATGTTTTGAGACAAAGTATATAATGTTAGACCGTTTGCTCAAGCTACAAGGAGTTGTAACGGCAGAGACATTATTCAGTGTAGAAGCTAGCGAGTGGATAGCTGAGTCAACTTCACAAAACACCCATAACAAATTCATAGAGATGAAGCAAATCAGTCATAGTGCTGGCTTTTGGAAGAAAATAGCTGATGCGGCCGAGGCAACTTAATGAGGCCAGTATGGTTTGCCATTCGAAAGCTAGACATGAAAGGTCCAAGTTTGGGCACTATTTACATGGCTTGGTGGACTGTTGAGCGAGACCTATTGAAGGAAAATAGAAGATCCACAAGTGACGACGGTGGCTATAATGCCGGTCATCATGCCACTTTGCAAAAGATGTTTTGAAAGTGATGGAATCATGCTCACAATGACCTTCACTATGCTGGTCATATTTTAGATCCCCAATGGTGGGACTTGGGAGTATTGTGCAGAAACATTGGAACATGTAATGCAGCCTTGGCATAATCTCTTTGGACAATTTTTTGAGGATACGTTTGAATATGCTTATGCCATCAGGGAATTATCCACTTTTCGAAATAGGGAATGGTTGTTTGCATATGCAAGTATACGAGACCTTGCAAAGGATATGCCTACATGGAGATGGTGGGAAGAGTATGAAGCATCGACACCTCATTTGCAAACATTGGCTGCTTTGAAAGTGCTATCCTAGCCTTGCAGCAATTCATTGAGTGAATGAAATTAGAGTAATTACAAGTTCGTACATTCCGTCTCACAAGAAATTGCTTGAAGACAAAAAGAGCAGAGAAATTGATATATGTTTATGCAAATGGTAGAGTGTTGGATGATATTAAGGGGGAGAGTAATGATGGAGATCTAGCTAAGTGGGTAAACTGTGATCTCCCATGCCCATTGCATGATCCTCCCATCGTTGGACAAGTGCAAGTCACAGCCGAAGCAAGCTCTAGTGGCGATGATGAGGATGAGGAGACTTTGTGATGTATAGAGTGAAGAACATGGGAAAAGGAAATTTGCCATCCCACACCTATTTTAACAGGTAGATTACCACATTCATAATCATCCAATTATGTCAAAAGTGGGCAAGACAGTTGGATGATTTCTCTCTCTTGAGGTCTAGCAAGCTTGCATGGAGTACTCACATGTTGGAAGTTAGGACTAAAATGCTACAACAAGTTCAAAAGTTTTTTATGATTATGAAAGCAATTGAATTAACTGCAATCCTTAATTTGACAACATTTGATGACTCTAGAGAGGACTGCATGATCAACAGTAGCACGCGACTACGTTACGATGATAGCCAATAATCGTTGGAGATGTGATATTTTCCATCAAGAATTTTGACAATTGGCAGCAAGAATGCTATGGCACTTCGTGGAGATATCAATAGAACAATGCCATGGTGCAGAGGCAACGACGCAGAGAGAGTGGTCACCATCTTGCAGTAGACACCTGCCAGTATTGATGTTGAGACAACAACATGGTCTACGGACGTGGTTGAAGTTGTTTCAAACGTGGAGAATAATGTTACGATGCTAGATGATAGACGGTGGAGATGTAATGTCTACCATTAGGAATATAGTGGCTCTCACTTAATAATGAGGTTGCATTTCTTGGGTGATGTGCATAGAGGAATTGCAAAATGCAAGGGGCCAGGAGCTGAGGGTTGCTTCCATTTTGCAATCTTTTGACCAACATTAGTGTTTTGGGGCATTGCAAATCTTCTTTTTAAGTTGACGATAGTCTCCATGTTGCCAATCTAGTTCACATATGGTGAAACTAATTTTGCACTTCTAGTGCTACTGCATGTGTTTCATGAATCGTGTGATAATAGCATTGCATTATTTACAATTCCACTTCATAGTATGACAATCTTGCAACCCACATTTCAACACATCCATGTTACTTATAGTTTACTTCAACAATTGCACAATAATAATTTGACATAATGCATCACATGATAATAGCATTGCATTATTTAGACATCCATGTTAATTACTTTAATTGCACATGTTTCGAATCGTGTGATAATAGCATTGCATTATTTACAATTCCATGTCAAGTACTTCAATCTCTACACAATAATAATTTGACAAAAATGTGTTGTTATAATCATCAGCATTATACGTTTTAAGTTACAAGATGTTCATATCTGTGTTGTGGAGTTTGTATCTTTGAAAACATTACTATTACAAAAAAAATGGCCCGGCAAAAAAATAAGCTAGTAGATGGCAATATCCATACAAAATGGGCCCGGGCAAAAATAAGCTAGTAGATGGAAATATCCATACAATATCCAGTAGATGGAAATATCCATACAATATCTAGTAGATGGCAATATCTATTCAATGGCCCTGGCAAAAAAATAAGCCAACAGATGGCAATATCCATATAATATCCATTATAAATGGGTGCGGCATGCCGAAATGAAATCTATAGGAGCTTTTCACAAGATGGCTTATGCGGCAATGGGTGGAGGATGGTGGGTGTCTTGAGCCCCCAGTAAAATGTGTAGGCCATGGTGATACAAAACCACAAAGCATCCATAGACAATAGTGACTCTTAGCACCATGTTAGCGAGCGATGATCATCAGGATGGCAAGGATGATCAACATTGTGGGGCTACTACTAAAACAAAGTGTTATGCTTTATGAGAATTGATTCAATACTCCATTGAATGTAAACTGAATGAGTTGTTTCAATATACCATCGTAAACAGAATTAACCAGATTTGAAAACAAAATGAATATTAATTTAATACACGATTGAAACAAACCTTTAATACAATTCTTGCAAATTGATTATACATGCCCAAAAAATGGTTTAATATTATATGTCAAGTTGCATACAAATTTTTTCTCTCCTATTGATTTAAATTCTACGTAGCCTCGGATCAAGAGAGTACATTGCACTGATGTCGAGCATGTCATACAACTCTTACGTCGCACATGCACTTCTCAACTTTAGAGTATTCACAAGGCAGGTAAGGTGAAAGTGATGATCACAAGGGAGAGCATAGTATCTTGTCGCCTTGTCAAAGCAATCTTGGTAGATTGAACAACAAGGCCCGTCCATGATGAATTGTAATTGAGTAGGTATTGTGGACGATTTGCGCATGGGAGGCCAACAAAATTGTGGTTGATTGCCGAGACTATGCCTCCTTCTTCGACAAGTTGCAAGGTGGCTTGTGCCTCACTGTTGAGTCTACAAGATATCGCCATCGGTTGATTGATGGGAGGAATGCCATGACATGAGTTCTGCATTAGATTTGCACTTGAACATATGTTGGATGCGAGGGATTATGGGAAAATGTCGCAAAACCTTATGAGGCACATCCAAAGTTTTGAGATCTGCTCTATATCTTGCCTCGCCACAAGTAGGACACTCTCGAGCCTCGTTATGTGCTCCATGAAACAGAACGCAATCATTAACGCATGCATGGATGCCCTTGTAATCCTCTAAGAGATGTCACATAGTGCCTTGCCATATCTCTTGAGGTCGGTAATTTATTCTCCCTTGGAAGCATGTCTAAATGACAAAAAGTAATCCAATTAATCCATTAGCATAGTTCATCATGTTTGCAAAGCAGAAAGCTTACTTGAATAATGTATTCAAACTTGCATTGCTCCATCCATAAATGGTCCGCAAGTAGAATATAGAATGTGCACCCCTCAAATACTGGTGTTGATGCTACAGTAAAAAGATGGTCCTGCTCCATGCTATCATCCCTACCTGAGGACTCATGGGCAAATAAATCTCACACAATATCATTGAACACCTCCTCCTCCACGGTCTCATTAGGTAATGGTGGAGGGCTACTATCACGATCACTCCATGCATCCATAATGGTCCCCCTTGAAGATCCCACCTCATATTGTTGATGCTTCTCCTCCTCATGATGAGCATAGGACAACATATGAGGGTGTGGCACTACATCCTGTATCAAATCAAAAAAGGAGCATATATTAAACACTTGAACACCCATATGTATCTCAATCAACCTCAATGCTCTAACACTTACCATGGATATAATCGCATCCCATCCTCCGTACTTGAGATGTGGCTGAGTGTAATTCTACATGCACGATACATGTTCCCTCGACATCGATCACACATACATTTGATTTTTTGCTCCAACCACATTTCTCAATTGTGGAGACAAAGGGATTTATCCTCACTAGAGGTTCTTGTTGAAGATGAAGACATCCTGTAAATAATAACAACTCAAAATGTTAGTCCAAAATGTTAGTGAAGCCAGCCCTTGAAATTTTTACCCAAAAAATGTGTAACGCATCTATTAATGTGTTTGTACTATGAATCACGTCTATAGGCATGTCTATTACATAGTATAGATGTATTTTTAGATGTGCTACTTAGTTTTAAACTCCAAGCATCTACACCTCATCTCCAAGGATACACATTCATCTCCAAGATTGCTAGAAGAGAGGGAGGACAACCACCACAGGCCTAGCCACACACCGCTCATAAGGATGGGTGGAAGAAAGCCATGAAGCTACTAAAAGAGGACCCCATCTACTGCAGCACATGGAGGCACAACGAATCCAGATGGAGCGATATGGATCCTCGAATTTTGGAACTGGGGGTATTGCATCATGGGAGGCCCAATTTGTAAGGATCAATCTCAATTTATATTGTGTTTATGTGCTTTATTAGGAGGTTGTTCCTTTGTTCTAACCCCTCTACAAATTGTGTCATCTTGCAGCTCGATATCATGGGCAGATACCCTAATCCGGCCAAAACAACCTACCATCATGGACATGGTAGGGGACCTACTTGGAGGCACTTCTATGACAAGGGGTTGATTACTGAGGAGTAGTATAGCAAGGCTACTGGAACGCCCTTGCAGGTATTTAAAAGTACTTTAAAATTTTCAATGTTGTAAATAAAGATTTGATTTTTTATACATTGATACATGTTGTCCCTCGTTTACAGGCTCCTAGGGGTATTGAGGAGGAAGAAGGCGAGGATATTGAGGACAAAAGGCAACAAAGAAGGCGACGAGGGTGGCGGGAGTGATGACAAAGATGCCTCTGATTAGTCATAGAAGTAGTGCTAGCTAGCTAGTTATATTCTTTTTCGTACTTGAAGCCACAGGTGGCTTGGCTTCGTGCTATATGTATATATACAAACACTTTTAGGGCTATGAATTAATATACACTCCTCTTATTTTTTGGCATTCAATTTCCTTGTGCAATGTTTTATCAATGAATGCTTTGTGATGTAAATGTTTTGGAGTTATAACGTTTTATTCAAAATTATAATCGTCAGCTTGTATATGATCGTTTATTAATATATGTACTTCAAATTCTAGTTTTTTGTCCCTTAACTCGTTTAATAATATATAATGAATTACCAATAGCTATAGACATGCACAGAATCATGTATACTGCCTCCATTGAAGTATGGACTGATTAACCAAAGATCACTAATGTATGTGTAACCAATGGCTCGACACACGGCCCTATGCATTATGGTCATTGCGAGCTCTATCTTCAACTATTTATGTGCATGTGCAGTACCGTGTCTCAACTTCTTGCCAGCATAAGATAGGGTTGGCTTGAAACCTAGCACACCCTCTATCTTAACCCGATACACTTTTCCTTCCACTCCCCCACCCGATTCTTCAAGAATTGTCAATGCAACTAGTGGAAAGTATACCATTGTAGAGCACATGTCGGCAAATTTTGTGCATAGATCTATTTATGCCTTGCCATCTTTACTTCTTGTGTCTATTCTTTCTGAGGAACCACTAGCAATCTAGGTATAATATTGGCTAGCGACACTTGATAGTCTACCGACTGCCCCTTTCTCCTTTATGTATTTTCTATGAATGGTAGTATGGGATTCTTCCCATTCTATAAGCCACCTATCTAGCTTTGTCCTTGCTGCGTCTGTCAAGGGCTCTGACTACTTTACCATTTCCCATTGAACAACTATATCACCCCAACACTCTAGGTAGGAAGTGAATTCAATACAGCCTCTTTCTCCTTCGTCTGCTCCACCTCTCCTCACCTCGTCTAGCTACATTCAAATTGAGCAATTATGCGCTCTTGCATTTCATCCAGCTCAGACTTAGTATGAGGAATCGCTCTTATTTGCTCCTCACTCTATGTAATAATATGTCGAACACACACCCTGCAGACAAGGTGTTGCAACTCGACTCTCCAAGTGTGTCTCTCTGTCTCTTTGAAGGGGTGGCTGCCATGAGAAAGCAGAGGTATAGATCCAATTCACACAACAAAAGTGAAAAATTTTACGAGACCAAAGCAAGGTGAATCCAACTAGCTGAAGCAAGCCATCACTAAGCTTTCATCATGATACTACCTACTAATAGAATGTCACTCAAGGCGAGATGAATCCAATCGTCCATACTTTGAGAGATTCCCATTAAAATTAATTAAAGACATAGGATTTTTTTAAATTCAAATCTTTATTTCTTTAATTTATTTAAAAAACACACATTAATAAGCTTCATCTTCTATGAGAAGAAAGGGCTCAAAATACCCATTATGTCCATATTTAATAATTTGAGAAAATCTCAATTCTCAGAATGGGAGTTTTGGGAGAAAAAAATAGGCTTTCTCTGTTAAAAACAAGAGAGATGGGTAAGATATATTACATTCTCATTTACAAATGTATGAAATATCGAGTCCGTTCTCTATTAATAAAATAGAATATCAATGCATAAACAACATTATCATTCACAAAAGTATTAACCTCCAAATTCATTTGAGTGAGAATTATCTCATCATCCTTGGCATTGTTCATAAAAGCCTTAATATAATTTTAGCTTTAAATTTTCTATTTAATTTAATATTGAGACTAAACTTGACTGAGTCAAGACAAATGTGTGCATTTAAATGATTAGGAGGATGCATGTAAGATTTGTAGTTGGCGTACCAAAGTCATGTTGTAGAGACAAATTTGAAATCTTAATACTAAATTGAATAAGGCTTCATTCCATTTAGAAAATTTCACATATTTAATGGATGCTCACTGCAATGACAAAGAGCTAAGTTTTTCCATAAAAATTTAACAATTCATTGGTGCACAAATTGGAAATCTAAAACCAATCATTATTGAACTTTATAGTCTCCTTTGGAAGGACGAAAACAATCCCAATGCATGCACTAGGGAGAATGGTGCTAGACCCATTGAAGATCTCTCTTCCCAAGGGGCTATGAAAAATGTATCACTACCCTTGATCTTGTTTAGATATTATCCAACCTTGGTCAAAAAGTAATGAATGTAGAAAGAAGCATAATGTGTTTAATCAAAACTTGTAACCATCAAGAGGAAAGGAAGAAGATATGTCTACTGCTCAACACCCATTGATGCTATCGAAGAAGAGGCAGCATCTGGAACATGAGATATTCTCGTAGTCAATGGAGCCAAATGTGGAAGCTAGCATGCAAATGGAAACAAGGAGCACGTGGTGATTCTTCCCACGGTGGAGGAAATCGGAGATGAAGCTCTTCTACTTCTTTTTAACGCTGGGGAGGCAGGCAACCCTTTGGTTGCAGTACCTGAAGATTTTGATAAGGTTCTCCTAGAAGTGAATCAAAAGAAGAGGAGCCTAGAGGAAGGGGGTTCCAAAAAGAAACTACACATGATCTCGACAAATTTGGGGAAATCGACAACCAGAGCTATACCAAAATGTATCAAAGACATGGCTTGTCATTTTCGCACCAATAAGGAAAATCGGCTCCATTTTTTAAGAGATGCATACAAATCTCTTGTACAGCAATAAGTCTCAAGCGGGGTCAAGCATTGTGCATGCATCTGTGGAGTCTGTGTTCTTAGTTTCATGGAATGTGAGTGGATGTCATTGTAAGGTGAAGCAGAGTAGTTATTTGAAGGTTCTGAAGAGTCTGAGGCAGTCGATGATTTTACTCCCAAGAATGTAAGTGTGGTGAAGTTGAGTACATTGTTACTCCTTAAGGGCTTTGGGACTTCAAGTGTTTGTTAATGCGCTTGCTCAAGGAAAGGGAGGTACTACAATTGCAATAGGGAGTTACTTGATGTGTAAAGAGATCTTTCAAAATGCCGACGGTAGGCTCTTGGCTGTAGAAGTTGAATACAAGAGGTTTATGTTTAGAGTTTTATGTGTGTATGGTACTAATGGTTCTGAGGAGGGGAGTGACTATTGGGAGAAGATTAGGCAAAGCCTGCAAGGGTTCAATTAGATCCTAGCTGGTGATTGTAACATGACTCTGAGAGTGGAGGATAGGTCACATGGTAAACAAGCATTGTCTATGTTAAAGGGAGTGTTGGAAGGCATTGAGTTTGTATTGGGATTGTTGAGATATCGAGCTCCACTTGTGATATGCCAGGGTGATCGTTGTGAATTTATGTCACCGACTTGTTAGCTGCAGATGCGGTTGGTACACCGCCCATCAATAATAGCTATATGATAGCTATCTTTATGTACTCTAGTAAGTGGCTCAGTAAGTATGCCACCTTAGTAAGTTGAGTTTGGTTTGAGACCCACATATAGGGTTCACCTATTCTTTTGTACTAAGAGAGAGTTCTTTTGGCTTTCACAACTAAGAAGAGGAAAACTGTTTTTAGCCTCCACCTTTGTGTGTATTCCCCCATTGTGTATGTGAGAAAGCCATAAGTAAGACTCCTTACTTCTCTCCCACTCTCTTCACATGGTATTAGAGCTCGGTTCATGGTAAGGAGCTCAAGAAAGCAAACCAAGTTCGCGGTGTCCTAGTAAGAGGATCAGTGTTGCTTTCCTTTTTTTCCGAGTTTGGAAGCAAATCTCTAAAGGTAGCACAGTCGGAAAGTGCAAGAGTGCATTGTCTCAGATTGGGACGCCCTTCGCGATGCGGCGAGAGGATAGTATATGCTTGTTTTGAGGCCATTTTGGGCCCCGTTTTGGTGGCGAAAGTTTTTTGTAGGCACTCAGAAAAGCGCCTTGTTTTTTGCTGTGCAACCAATGTTCTGCAGGTTGGTGAAAAGTTGCCACAAAAATTGCATCGTATGCCTGTGTACAGAGATATTGGGAGTGACAGAATCATTCTTATTGCCTATTGATGTAAAATCATCACTAGGAAGGTAATGTCTCTTCAAATACCACTTTCGTGAATTTTACAGATTTGCCCTTGTGAGGCAGAAGTTGTGTTTTTTGCAGTGACAGCATATTTTTGTAGTGTTCTGTAATGCGTCTGATGCTCTTTCACAGATAGTCACTGAAAAGTTTGACAAGAACAACTTCCAAGCATGGAAGTTTAGAACGACGAATTTCCTTGAGGGAAAAGGCTATTGGGAGTTCATTACTAGAGCTGAACAAGAACCAGTTATTCCTAATGTTCCCAATCAACAGGAGTTGTAGGCATTTAAAGGCTAGCATGAGAGAGCCAAAAAATTTATGTACTAGCTGTCTATCAATATTTTAGATTCTATGATTATGCATATTTAGGATGCAAGCACACCGAAGGAGGCATGGGATACTTTGACAAAAATGTATAGCACAAATCCGCAAGCCAGGAAAATGTAGCTCAAGCAGGAGTTGCATAATGTGCAAAGAGAAAATATGAGCATCAATGACTACCACATGAAGGTGAAGAAGGTTGCAGATGCACTTGCTTCCATTGGGTCGCCAGTGGAAAATGATGATTTGGTTTCTATGACCTTGAATGGTCTACGAAAGGATTATGCACAGTTTCGGACATCCATTGCCGTTCGCGAGAATTTTCCTGATTTTGGGGAGTTGATTGCTCTTCTAATTTCTCAAGAGCAGAGAAATGGTGGTGCATATTCTTAAGGAGGAACTTCAAAAGAAACTGTCTTCTACTCAAATGCTAGAAGAGGTAGAGGTAGAGGTAGAGCAGGCCAATCTAGAGGCCATGGAAAAAATCAGAATATGTAGCAAATTCAAGAAAACCAGTCCTATGGAGGAGGACGTGGTAACTTTAGAGGCAGGGGGAGCCAAAGAGGTCGTGGTAGATGGCAGAGAGGCCAAAATGCAAACAACAATGTTGAATGCTACTACTATGGTAAAATGGGTCATATAATTAAAGACTGCTATAAAAGGCAATATGACATCATGATTGGAAATTGCAGCAAGGCAATTATGCATCCTCTAGTACATAGGGTGATGACAGAAGTGAGCATCTGTTTATGGTGCAGCACATGACCAATTCTATGACAAGTGTAGAAGAAAGCAATGATGTGTGGTATGTTGACTCAGGTGCATCAAACCACATGACAGGTCATGCAAAATGGATGTAGAATGCAAGGAAAATGGAAGGACCATGATTTGTGGAGACTGGTGATGATACTGCACATCCTATTGTGCAGATTGGTAAAATTCCTTTGTCTATGCAGGATGGGAAAAAGAAATACTTGTCTAATGTATTTCATGTCCTGAATATCACCAAGAACTTGGTTTCTATTGGTCAAATGGTTGAACAAGGCTTGCAGGTCAGATTTAATCCTCATGGATGCTTTGTTGAGGATATGAAAAATAAAGGTCGCTTGATAGCAAAAGGGAAGAAGAAGGGTAGGATGTTTACATTGGATGTGGACATGCCTAAATTGAGTGTAGCAATGTTTGCACATGGGACCCGGTGTAGTTGCAAAAATTGATATCTGGCATAAATGCATTGGTCATGTTAATGTACAGCGACTTAAATTAATGCAAGCCCAAAATATTGTTGCAAGATTGCCTAAATTCAAGGTTGCAAAAATGCATAAGGTATGTGAAGCCTATCAATTTGGAAAACAGGCAAGGAAACCATTTCCTAGACATGTTTAAGCGAGTAAGAGGCCGTTGGAATTAATCCACTCTGATATATGGACTACTAAAGCTGCATCTATTGGAGGCTATCATTATTTTGTCACTTTTGATAATGATTACAGCAGAAAAGTTTGGGTGTATTTTATGAAAAAGAAAAGAAGTGTTTGGGAATTTCAAAGCTTTTAAAGCTATGGTTGAAAAAGAAACAGGCATGCAAATAAAATGCCTAAGGTCAGATGGAGGGGGAGAGTACCTCTCAAATGAGTTTGCAAGTTTTCTGCAGGAGCATGGCATAAAGCAGCAATATTCATGCAGTCATATCCCACAGCAAAATGGACTTGCATAAAGGAAAAACAGGCATATTGGAGAGGTATCTCGTGCCATGCTCAACGAAAAAGACCTGCCAAATTTTTATTGGGCTGAAGCAGTTGCTATAGTAGTCTACATAATGAACATGACTCCCACTGCAACAATACATGGCATGATGCCAGAGGAGAGGTATACTGGTAGGAAACTAGATATTTCTCATTTGAAAGTTTTTTGTTACATCGCCTATGTTCATGTGCCAGATGAGTTGAGATCCAAGTTGGATCCAAAAGCTGAGAAGTGCATCTTTATTGGTTATTCTCTACAATAGAAAGGGTATAGATGCTATAACCCTTCTACTCATAAGTTTACAGTGAGCAGAGATGTTGTTTTTTATGAGATGAGTAGCTGGTATAAACCAGTAAATGTGATTGATGATGTAGATGCACAAAATGGTAATGCTACACAGAATTCACAACAGTAATCACACAATATTAGTGGACATGTAGTGTCCTCTAGCAGTGGTTCACATACTTCACCATGGACAGGCAAAATGAGATGAGGAGGATCTCCTCAAAGCAATGCAGATAGTGGTATGCAAGTATCACGAAAAGGAAAAGAGAAAGTAGATCAGCCCATATTTGATGTGAATGCAGGTCACTCTTATGTGGATGGTGAATCCACTAGCTCAGAACAGAGCCTTGATGAGGAGTTGGGTATTCCTTCTATTGTTACACCTAGAGTAAGGAAGACAAGGGATGTTTTCAGAGCACCTGGTAGTGAGCCTATTTTGCACAGGTCTATCAGAGCTAGGTATCCTATGGATAGGCTGAAATATGATGGATTTACAGCCCTTCACTATGCCTATATGGTCAAAGTGATACATGAACCAGAATCCACTTCTTTTGAGCAAGCCATGGGAAAAGAAAAATGGGAGAAAGCCATGGATGAAGAAATGGATGCCTTGGAAGCAAATGCTACATGGGAATTGGTGCCTTTGCCTAAAGACAAGAATGCAATTGGCTGTAAGTGGGTTTATAAGGTGAAGCACAATGCAGATGGTTCTGTGAATAGATAGAAGGCAAGATTAGTTGTCAAGGGGTATGCACAGACATATGGCATTGATTATGAAGAAACATTTAGTCCGGTTGCAAGGATGGCAACCATAAGAGCAGTCATTGCTATGGCTGCATCAAAGGGATGGTCTTTACATCAGATGGATGTAAAGAATGCTTTCTTGCATGGTAATTTGCAAGAAGAGGTCTATATGGAGCAGCCACTAGGTTATGTTCATGCTGTTCATCCTGAGTTTGTTTGCAGGTTGAAGAAAGCCTTGTATGGCTTGAAGCAAGCACCCAGAGCATGGTTTGACAAGATAGGATAGTATCTTGTCACTATTGGCTTTCAGATTTCCAAGGCAGATTTCTCACTTTATGTGAGAAAAATAGAGAAAGGCATTATGCTGCTTGTCATTTATGTTGATGATTTGATCATCACAGGTGATAGTGATGAAGATATCCTTCATGTGAAAATGCTATTGAAGCAGAAGTTTGAGATGAAGGATTTGGGAGAGTTGCGTTACTTCTTGGGCATTGAGGTGATTAGATCCACAAGTGGGATATGGCTCTTGCAGAGGCAGTATGGATTGGACATGCTATCCAAATATGGGATGATAGGCTGTAAGCCTATTTCAGTTCCTTTGGAGCAGAATGTGAAGCTGAGCGCAGATGCAGGAGGTGAGCTTCTGGAAGAACCTACTATGTACAGATGCATAGTAGGAAGTTTGATTTATATGAGTATTACCAGGCCAGATTTGAGCTATGCTGTTGGTTTGGTCAGTCAGTTTATGCAGGCTCCAAGGAAACCGCATTTGGATGTGGCTAGACGCATACTGAGGTATGTCAAGTCCACATTGTAGTATGGACTATTTTATGAGACTGGGGTTCAGATACAGGACCGCATGGATACACTGATGCTGATTAGGCTGGTAGTATTTTGATAGACGATCTACCAATGGATATGTGTTCTCTTTTGGGAGTGTTGTAGTCACTTGGAGCAACAAGAAATAGCCTATAGTTTCCTTGTCAAGCACGGAGGCTAAGTACAGGGGTGCAGCAATGGCTACATGTGAGGTAGCTTGGTTGCATAAGCTACTTTATGATATGCATCAGTCTACAGATGGGCCAGTTGTCATTTATTATGACAACATGAGCAGTATACACTTGCAAATAACCTAGTCTATCATGCTAGAACAAAGCACATTGAGGTGCATTATCACTATGTGCGAGAGAAGCTTCTAGTAGGTTTTATTGATCTAGTTTATGTCAGCATAGAGGATCAGGTAGCTGACATACTCACGAAGGCATTGGACGTAGAGAAGCTGTGCAAGTTCAGAGACCTACTTAGTGTGCAGGAATTGGGATTGAGCTCGAGGGGGAGTGTTGAGATATCGAGCTCCACTCTTGATATGCCAGGGTGACCGTTGTGCATTTATGTCACCAACTTGTTAGCTGTAGATGCAGTTGGTACACCGCCCATGAATAATAGCTGGATTATAGCTATCTTTATGTACTCTAGTTAGTGGCTTAGTTAGTATGCCACCTTAGTTAGCTGAGTTTGGTTTGAGACCCACATATAGGGTTCACCTATTCTTTTGTACTAAGAGAGAGTTCTTTTGGCTTTCACAACTAAGAAGAGGAAAACTGTTTTCAGCCTCCACCTTTGTGTGTATTCCCCCATTGCATATGTGAGAAAGCCGCAAGTGAGACTCCTTACTTCTCTCGCACTCTCTTCACAGGGATCTAGTTGACTGCTGTGAGATTGATCACCGGAATATTAACTCATTTACATGGAAAAATAAAAGAATTGAATCTATGACTTTAGAGTTGGGAGACTAGATATATGCCTCAGGTGACAGGTGGTGAATGGAAGACTAGATAGGTGGTATGTCTCTAGTGAATGGGAGTGCCAAATGGAGGGTCACATTATATTTACTTCAAGCATTTTTATCATTTACCAATTTGCTGGAGTTTTTGCCTACCCTATTGTGTGGAGAGGGCTATGGATATCTTGTTCAAATTAGATCCAAGGCTTCTCAAGACTACTAATTTCAAAGTGAGGTGAAAGAGGCTTGGTGTAAAGCCAAAGCAAGGATAGTAGACTCTTGTGAATGTTGGGATACATAGATCAAAGCTATGGTGCAATGTGCCAAAGTGTGGCAGAAAAAGTATAGGAGTCACTAAAAAGGATTAGGGAAGTTACTTGAAGAGGTGAGGGAATCTGTCTCCATCTTGTGATGCTCTGGCAGGAAACTAATTTGGCAATAAAGATACATTGTCAGTGGATCTAAATGTGAGGTTAGTCAAATTTCATTATTAGTGGATGTAAATGTGGGATTAGTCAAATTATTTCCCAAAAGATAGAACAAGGTAAGGGTGAATGATTGGAGACCACTCACAATGTTGAATACGTTGCAGAAACTATTGGTAAAAGCATTATCTTTGAAGATTAGGGATATCTGCATGACGGTGGTGGATAAGAAGCAGTCGAGATCTATTAAGGGAGGGCATATTTTTTAAAATAAAATCAACGTGTCAATAGGCCTACATTATGCGGGTGAGTCTAGACAAAAATGCTTAATGTTTGGCTTTGCCTTAGACAAAGCCTATGATAGGATTAGGTGGGATTTCATCGAGAGGGTGCTGGGGTTTGGTGCTGGTTTTGTGAACCTAGTTATGATGCTTTTTGGGAATCCCTTAGGAATGCCTCTACAATCTTATGCTTGAATGATGGAGTTATGGGATGTTTTGAGCTAAAGAGATCAGTAGGATAGGTCTGCCCCCTTGCTCCTCTATTGTTTTTGCTATCCAGGGTTCCCTTTATGACATTAGTGACAAGGGGTGTGGAACAGGGTATAATTACTGGCCTTCATCTTCCTAAGAGGGACCAGCTGTGTATGGAGTTATTTGCAGATGACATGCTTGCCTTGTGTCAAGAAAATCTATAGTAGGTGGGAATTTATTTGAATCTTTAAATTCATTTTGCAGGGTGTAAGGTTCCTCTTTTAGTTGGCCAAAGACTTTTGGTTTGAGAATTGATACTAGCCCAAAGCTAGAGTGGGAGCTGGCCTTGCCTATTAAATGGATTGAGAGAGGTTGTATAATTAGGTGTTTAGGAGCACCAATTAGCTTGAGAATTACACTGAAACAAAGGTATGAGTGGTTTGTCTATAGGTTAAAAGATAAATTGAGAGGATGGGCTGGACTAGAGTTGGGGTGGAATGTCATATGTATCATTGTAAAGCACGTCCTGGCAGTTGCTCTACAGTGTATGTGGCCTCAATTTGGCAGTTTGGTAAATCACATTGGGGGGAAGTGGAGAAAATCCTAAGAAGATTCATATGGGTAGAAGAAGTGGGGAAAAGAAAGCTACATTACATATCTTAGGAATTGATGAAGGCCCTGAAAGCCATGGGAGGTTTGGGGATGCATGATGTTCAACTGAGAAACAATGCCTTGTTAAGTAAATGGTTGCCTGGAATATTGGATGATAAGGCACCTTGATGTCAATGCATGAGATGGTTTGTGGAAGGGCCAGAGGGGGGCAGGTATGTATGTGGAATGACCTGTCTTGCTATGATAAAAATTTTTCTGCTTTTCTTGTGAAGATTAAGGGCTCAGATTTTGTGAAAGGGTTGATAGGAGCTTGGAAGTCCATAGTGGACCTACTCTCTTGGTGTGGCAGGAGCAGGCTAAGAGGGGATGATAGTTTGTTGGAATGCATTTGGTGGTCATAGGCAAATCTATGGGAGAATCAACCACTAGCCAGACAAGATCTAGTTTGTGCTAGATCCCTACATAGAAAGGGAGTTCGTTGGTGGATAGATATATGGGATATGAGGAGAGCCGACTAAAAATCATTGTGGGAGATAGTCCAGCAGTTTGGCTTAAATACCCTAGAGAGAAATTTTTAAAACCAGGTATTGTAGGATCTACAACCAAACTAGCCTACAAATATAGTCTCCTCCACTCTTTGAAGGACGAGGATTTGGAGAGTGAGAGATCTCAACAGCGGAAGCGGAATGAAAGAAGGTGAGATAGAGGGAGAGACAGAAGAGAGAACCACACAAGTTTTGGTGGGTGCAAAACACCCTAATCTTCTATGTCATCTATATATATGTGTGTGTGTGTGTGTGTGTATGTGTGTGTGTGTGTGTGTGTGTGTGTGCATGCATGTGCATGTGTGTGTTTGAGTATTGTACATAACTGGGGTTAAGGTACATTGGCCTTTAACCCCCATAACCTCCCACTTAAAGGCCAATGTGCCTTTAAGGAAGAACAACCAATGGACATACTATCCAATGCCCATCAATACATGACAATACTCAAATCGCTGACTAGATAGACTCTTCGTCAGCATATCTACAGGTTTATTATCTGTATGAACCTTGACAAGCTTTATGCGCTTGTTCTCTAATACCTCCCTGATGAAATAATACCTGACCTCAATGTGTTTGGTCTGAATAGCACTCATGGAATCACTATGCAATGTTGGTACACCTATATGAATCCCCAAATCTCCCACTACCCGATCAAGCCATGTAGCCTCCTTGCAACCCTTTGTGGCTACAACATACTCGGCCTAACATACTTGGCCTCTATGGTAGACAAAGAAACACACTCAAAGATGAACACATAACCAAAAGTGGACCTTATGCTATCCATATGCCCTACATAGTCTGAATCTGTGTACCCAAGTACATGCATCTCTCCTCCCACTCGCCTCCAACTATTTCCCTGCTCAACTTCCCTCCCTTTGCCTTACCCCTCCCCCTTTCATCGCTCAATGTCCACAAGCATATACACATCTCCTTGGTACCCTTCATGTACCTCATGATGCACTTAACTGCCTCCCAATGCATCTTTCCTGGATAAGCCATATATCGGCTGACAACTCCTACTACAAATGCAATGTCTAATCTAGAAGCTATCATAACATACATAAGACTCCCAATCGCCCAGCTAATGCGTTAGGAACCTTGGCCATCATGGCGCTCTCCTCATCTAATTTGGGACTATCTTCCTGACTCAGTTTCACATATGGAGGCGATGGAGTACTTATTGCCTTCCCCCCCTCCATATTGAAACGTTGCAACACTTTTGTAACATACTCCTTCTGTGAAAGCCAAAGGAGTTTCCTACTCGGGTCACGCATGATACGCATACCATGAATATGCTTGCAGGTCCCAAATCCTTCATGTCAAAGGCCTTGTGCAACTTGGCCTTCAATGCATCAAGCTCATAAGTGTTCTTGCTAGCCAATAGCATATCATCCACATAAAGTGCTAGGAGTATCAGGCTATTATCCTTAACCCTTTTAGTGTAGAGGCAGTGATGATCAATCTCACTTCTTCTAAAACCCTGGGACCGAATGAAAGCATCAAATTTTTTGTACCATTCTCTAGGTGCTTGCTTAAGGCCATAGAGACTCTCTTTCAGCTTGCAAACCAAATGCTCTTTGCCCTTTTCTTCAAAACCTTATGCTGTACTATGTAAATTTTCTCATGCAAATCCCCATGCAAGAAAGCTCTCTTGACGTCCATCTACATAAGCACCATATGCTCTGGTCCAAGTACACATCTAAGTGTGGTCATCTTCACAACCTTCTCTCATCAAAGTCCACACCCTTCTCTTGCTTGAACCCTTTAGCAACCAAACGGGCCTTGTACCTAGGCACATCATCACTCGTGATCTTTATCTTGTAGACCCATTTACATTTGTGTATCCTACTCAGCTTTGTGAGAGTAGAAGATGCCAAAGTACTTAGTTCCCTTGAGATCCCAGTACTCCCACTTGCGCTGATCCTCATGCATCATAGCCTCCCTATAGCAAGAAGGCTCCCCGCAATCAGTAAGCATCACATAGTCTGCCCCTAGAACAAATCTCTCAAGTGGTCTAGACACTCTAGATGTTCTTCTCAAGGGTATTTCAGCTTGCTGTCCCGCCTGCATATCAGCCATATTTGGCTCATCATTTCGAATAATAGATGATCCATCATCTACCCTTGATTGTGTACCTATGGTAGTACCTAGTGGCAGCATTTCCTACACATTCTGTGCATGGGCAACTTGATGTCTATCAACATATTATGGTGGATTCACATCCTGGAAAGTGATTCTCCTCATTTCCACATCCCTCATGGGTGTCTTATGAATCTTCTTCTCATTGAAGACCACATCATGGCTTCGTATGATCTTCTTTGCTTCTGGATCCTAGAGACAGTAGCCCATCTCTCCACTTTCACCATAAGCCAGAAAGATGCATTTCCTAGACTTAGGATCTAGCTTCTTTCGAAGCTCTTTTGGCACACGTGCATATACCTCACACCCAAATATGCACAAATGAGAGTAAGAAGGCTTCTTGTCACTCCATGCCTCTTCAGGAATACCACCATCTAAACCCTTACTAGGTGATCTATTGATCACAAGCACTGCAGTCTTCATTGCCTCAGCCCAAAAACCACCAGAAAGACTCGCATTGGAAAGCATGCATTGCAACCTTTCCTGAATGGTGCAGTTCATCTGTTCTCCAATTGGATTTTGCTCTGGAGTAGGAGGAGATGTGAGCTCCCTCTTAATCCCACGTGTATCACAGAAATGCTAAAAGTCATGAGAGAGATACTCTCCACCATTGTCAATCCATAGGCATTTAAGCATTCTACTCGACTGATTTTCAACCAAAGCCAACCATGTTTTTAATACCTGGAACGCATCACTCTCGGCTCTTTCTTTCCCCTTCTTTTATGGGCTAATTTAGTCTCCTTCCGAGACAATGCTCATAAAACTCAAAGTCTGAAAAACTCAAATGCAGTACATAACCCAAACGGCATAAGAGTTTTATTCCATTCTGCCTCATGTGCCCCAACCTACAATGCCACAAAGAAGTACTTGGCTGCTCGATTATTGCAACAACCTGATCAGACACCCCTAATACATGTAAGGGATACAAGGTCCCACACTTGGCATCTTTGGCCAAAACCATAGAGCCCTTTTGAATTTTCCAACTCAGAAAGCCAAAAGTGGCCTAAAAACCAGCATCATCTAGCTGACCTGCTAAAATGAGACTCTTGGTCAGCTTAGGCACATGTCTCACATTTCTCAAAACAAATTCAGAACCATTTGCAAAAGAAAACTTTATGTAACCTACTCCCACTGTCACATGCATAGTTATTTCCAAGATGCACACAACCTGTCTTTCCACTGTCATAAGTGGAGAACCATTCCTTATGGGCAGTAACATGGAATGAAGCACCAGAATCCAAAATCCAATCCTGGGAATATGCATCATCTGAATTCGTAATCAAGTCTTAAAGTAGACTAGACATGACGATAATGTCATTGTCTGCAAGTAGACTAGCCATGAAGAGACTGCATTGATTTCCTCGATCTTCATTTTTCCTTTCTCCTTCCTTGGACTCTCTTCCTTCTTATTTGCACTCTAATTTGCATTCTTTTGATTATCTTTTTGCTCTCTTTTCAGCTTGTAGTAATGCTTTTTCGTGTGGCCCTTCTTGCCACAATGGTAACACTCAATGGTCCGTGCCTTGGATTTGCTACGAGACTTTTCCCTCTTTCTTGCGACTTCCCTCTGAATTGTGATTTGCCCCTTTGCACATTTAAGGCTGCATCCTGCTTGTTGCCTTCCATAGACTTCTGTCTAATCTCCTCAGCCAACAAGCTACCCACAACATCATCAAGCTTTCGTACACCACGTGGAGTTACTGACAACTATACGGAAGGTATCCCCTGAGGATGGCAATGAACACAAGAGGAATATTGCCTTAGTCTCTGCATCAAAATTCATCTTCTGAGCTTGAAGCTGGCTGAAAATAATATTGAATTCATTCAAGTGAGAAGGGATGGAGACCCCTTCCTTCATCTACAACTCAAACAACCTCTTCGTGAGAGGTAATCTTTATTAGAGGCAGTTTCCTTCTCATAAGTTGCACATAATTTCTTCCATAAATCTTCCGTAGTCTACTCATTTACTATTGTGAAATAGACTGACTCTGCAAGATGAAGTCTAACAATAGACTTTGCTAATGCATCCAACTCATTCTAATCAGCCTCAGACATATATGCAGGCTTAGCTCCTTGCTAAGGGTTTAATCTGCTTCTTTTGAATAAGCATATCCTTTATCTGTTCTTTCCATAAAGAAAAGTTTGTCCCATCAAACTTTTTAATGCTGATGAAAAACTCCTTTTCAGACATGGAAGAGGATGCCATGATGCAAATGAAACAAAATCCCAAATGCTAGTACCTACAAAAGAGAAATCACACCAAATACTAGGTGCACCCAAATATGTCTGTCTTAATGAAGGATAGTGTCACCAAAACTCAAGGCTCAAAGCCTCAAAATGCATCTGACTCATGTGCATATACTATGCATTCATATGAACAAATTTAGCCCAAAAGAAAATGTCAACCTGCAATGACAAAACAATGGCATACTCAATGCCAATAAGAGCCAAATGCCTCAAGCATAAACACCGTCCATGGGCATAAGCATTAACAATGTCTCATCCAAGAGAGCATAGCACTATGAGTGCATCAACTGCAATGTGTCGAAGCTTTCCCTTAACATAAAATAGCATCCGTGTGCTAAACGTCCATCAATATAGCATCCCACAAGGCAATCTGGGCCTATCAGCGCATCCAACAAGGATTGCAATGCATCCAAATGGCCTGTAAAGCATCCACTGCAACCCAATGCAAACCACGAATGAGCATACACGGCTCAAACTGCAACCAGAGTGATTTGCATAAGGTATATCCAAAACTCACAGCCCCACGACAATGACTGCTAGTGAAAATAGAACCTGGGATGCCTCAAAACATGGGTGTCACTGCATAATCGGACTCAGCAAGACAATCTACAAATATCTATCTTCTACAAGAACTCCAAAATCCCAACCGATGAATGGGAAATGGGGAGTCAACCCTTGCAATTGACCTATAATCCAAAAATCAAAGGTTTGAAACTTTGAATGGATTTTTGACAAAGAAACAGACGATTCGACGTCTCAAAGAGATGGAACTTTTCCAAATCTCCACGGAATCATGCAAGAGCTGGCAGGTAGGGGTTTTTGGGCCTCCGAAATGCAATGGAATATACAGTTTTGAAAACCGTGGTCCCAACCACCGGGTCCAACACACGGACCAAAAAACGTTTTTGCAAACAAACATGTTTGTAAACACCACCCGAGTGCAAATGATGAGCAACATAGAAGTTTTAGGACCTCCTGAGGCCACCAGAACTGACAGATCTGCGAATGGTTACTTCAAACTCGAGTTCCAACACACTAGCAAAAAAATGTTGAAGCAGAGACAGTGAGCCAGAATTCCAACAAAACAATGCCAAATTCAAGAATGAAGGTGTTTTCGAACCCGTGAAGTGCAATGGATACCAAAAGCAGGCAATGGTTGCCTCTACAAGTCATTTTGGACACTGAGTAGTCAAAAGGAACAGGGGAATTCATAAAAAAACGTCTTTTTTTGCTCCAAAACCACTTAGAAAACTTTCCAAAGGTTTCTGCAAGGTCTCTGTACACCAGGATGCAAATAAAGTCACCAACAGAGCTTCTCTTTCCTCCCACAAAGCTGTAGCAGTAGACTTCGGGCTCCAGGCACACACTCGGGCTCAGCTAGAACACCCACGCTCTGATACCAATTGAGAGATCTTAACAACAGAAGCAGAACGGAAGAAGGTGAGAGAGAGGGAGAGCCAAAAGAGAGAGCCACACAAGTTTTGGTGGGTGCAGAACACCCTAATCTTCTATGTCATCCATATATATATGTGTTTGAGTATTGCACATAACTAGGTAACTTCTTATATTAGCATTCATAGAGAAAAAATAAACTATTTAGTATACGGAAGTAGGGATTTGAAATAACAAAATCTCACTTGATAGGAAATGAATGACCATGTCTTTGAGATGGGCCATGTATCCTTTTTCTCCCATGTGCACAAAAAACAAAGATACAATTGCTTTGAGCTAGGCCATGCATCCTTTTTCTCCCATGTGCACCAAAAACAAAGATTCAATTGCTAATTTTGCAAGGTTGCTGTAAACTTATGTGTGAAGTCCAAAGCACCTTGAAAACTGCAGAAGATGTTTGCATAATCTAGGTTTGTATTATCGAACAGGGATAGAGACAATAATAGAGGGAATCAACAATGGGAGGCCCTTTCAAGAATGATTTTTTTGAATTTAAACATCTTCAATTAGGCCAAGAGTTTGAATCTAGAAGATTGGAGGTTGACAGTTGTCCGATCGTGGTTTGTGGGAGAGGAATTCTTGAGCCCGCCACCAAGTATTTTAATTTTTCATGCGCTTCATCGCCTTAAATTGATCCTAGGTTGGGTTCACACCACTCGGTGGTCATCCTCCTAGTTGGCCCAATAGGAGGAACAAGCGCGGACATTACAACCCATGAAGGCCGCCCATTCCATGGCCAACTCCTCGAACCGCTACATGATTGGTCCATTCATCTCCTTCCATTGCTACACCAATCACACCTTGGCGACATAAAGTAGTAGCCTGATGGATCGTTGGTTGGTGTGGACCACCATACGCAGTGACCATTCTCCAATTCTATTTCCTACTCCATGAATAGGCGGGTGGTCTGAACCAGAAGCCCTTGCCTTTCTCGCAAAATGAATTGCACGACCGCAATTGGGTCCTACGTCCACACCTCTCTAAAAGTTATTTTTTTGGGGGGCTCTTAAGATTCTTTTTTTTTTCCAGGGCGAATCGTGACGGTTGGGTTGCGGGGGCTCCAGATCGACGGCTGTGACTTCGTCTCTCCCAAATGCCCATTTGGCCGAACAGTATAAATAGGCCTATTTCCTTCAAATAGATGACCTTTTCTTGTGCAGCAGTTGCTGCAGGCTCCACCATCGAGCTGTGCGAACGTGCTGTAAACCGTTCATCTGCCCCTCTCAAATTTGCTCTCAATCTGTTGCCTATCCTCCTTGCATCATGTTTGGCCGTCGCCCTACCAGAAGTGATAACACTAAGTATTATGACATCCTCGGTGTCTCCAAGTCTTGTTCCCCGGACGAGCTGAAGAAAGCTTACAAGAAGGCCGCAATCAAAAACCATCCCGATAAAGGGGGCGATCCGGAGAAGGTGTACTTACTTCCCCTTTTCTATAAAAGGCTCTTTTTGATGTGAGAGTTTGAGTTCCATGATACCTCACCATGAAGGTACCCCCTTCTTTTTTGATGTCCACTATTGAGGTTAGGTTAACAGATTCGTATGCTCCAGTTTCACTGTAGCCTTTCGATGAGCATAGTGTGCTGTGCAGACGTGCATAATCTAAGACACAGAATTAGATGTTTAGGTTAACAGATTGCGTCCCTTAGGCTCTAGCTTCACTGTAAGCTTTCAATGAGCATCGAGTGTGCACTGTGCAGTGCCGACGTGCATAGTCTAATACACAGAATTGGATGTTGGCAGTTCAAGGAACTTGCGCAAGCTTATGAGGTGCTTAGCGATCCTGAGAAGAGAGAAATCTACGACCAGTATGGAGAGGATGCTCTCAAGGAAGGAATCGGTGGAGGGGGACCATCCGTAAACCCTTTTGACATTTTTGAGTCTTTCTTCGGTGGAGGAGGTCACCCTTTTGGAGGTATATGTCCATAGTTTTGTTCAGATGATTTGTTTAGCTGGACTTTGGAACAACAAATTGATTGGATATGTTCTAGTTTTACAAAGGTGTGTGTGTGTGTGTGTGTGTAAATTTGTACCGGTTCTGAACAAGACATTGACCTTTTTTAGAATCAATACTGCAGGAGGTAGTAGCAGAGGAACTCGTAGGATGCGAAGAGGGGAAGATGTTGTACACCCTCTCAAAGTTTCGCTCGAGGATCTTTATAATGGAACGTCGAAGAAGCTTTCATTATCGAGGAATATTATATGTCCAAAGTGTAAAGGGTATGGCCAGATTTTAAGCCGATGTCCATTTTATAAATGGACCCTCTTGAAAAGGGATCTTTCTTTCTGAAACATGCATAGAGCAGGCTTTTTGTATGTTGCAAAGCTTTATGAATGTTTTGGTTTTTGCATTTACATCGCTTGGTGGTCACTGGTAAGATGAGGAACTGTTAGGAGGTATGATATTAGACCTTGTGCAGGAAAGGATCCAAATCTGGTGCGAGTGGTCGCTGTCCTGGTTGTCAAGGAGCTGGTATGAAAGTCACAATTCGCCATCTTGGGCAGAGTATGATACAGCAGATGCAGCACGCATGCCCAGATTGCAAAGGGTCAGGTATGCAGCTAAGCTTTGCGTTTGTTTTACAGCAGGAGGTGTTTGTTTTACAGTAGGAGGTCTTATCTTCGTCAGGACATGATATCTGGAATGTGATTGTGATATTAGAAGCATATTGTCTGGCTAGACTTTGCACATTGAAAACTTGCAATTTTCCCTCTCCAGGTGAATGCATCAGTGAAAAGGACAAGTGTGCCCAATGCAAAGGAGGCAAGGTCATTAAAGACAAGAAAGTATTGGAAGTTCATGTGGACAAAGGGATGCAGCAGGGCCAGAAGATTGTCTTCCGAGGGGAAGCAGATGAGGCTGTATGTTTCAACTGCCACTGCATAGCAGAAAAGACTATCCCAAACGTTGTCTCCAAGAAATTTTTTATTATATGCATTGCCTGATAGGCCTGCTGTGGACTTCATCGTTTGTGCTCCCTTGGAAAGCTGTTGATTAAAGTGGTTTCGCTGGATTGTGGTGTGTTGGATGTTTCAGCCGGACACCCAGACTGGAGATATTGTATTTGTCTTGCAATTGAAAGAGAATTCCAAGTTCAAGAGGAAAGGAGATGACCTGTTCGTCGACCATACTCTGACTTTGACAGAGGCTTTGTGTGGCTTTCAATTTGCCTTAGTGCATCTAGATGGTCGGCAGCTGCTTATCAAGTCTAACCCAGGGGAGATAATCAAGCCAGGTATTGTTAATCCTGTGGGCTTTTGTCTGCCCAGCTAGTATTATGAAACTCGACGTTTTATGTAACTGGAAACTTGTTTTGCAGGCCAATCTAAATCAATTAGTCATGAGGGTATGCCTCAGTATCAGAGGCCTTTCGTAAAGGGTAATCTCTACATCCAATTTGTAATTGATTTTCCTGAGACTGGAACTCTAACTTCTGAACAGTGCAAGGCATTAGAAGCTGTGCTACCTCCTAGACCTGAAGTTCAGTTGACACGCATGGAGCTAGATGATTGTGAAGAGACCACACTCTATGATGTTAACATGGATGAGGAGATAAGAAGGAAGCAGCAACAGCAACAGGCAGAAGCTTATGAAGCAGAAGTAGATGATGACATGGGCGGCCAAAGAGTGCAATGTACCCAGCAGTAGGAGCATAAAAGCTTTGATGTAGAAGTCCTTGTATTACAGCTTAACATTGATTTTGGAACCACATTGGTGGTGCTGGGATCTCATACGTGCAGAGATTCCATTATTTCTGAGGTTATGTTTACAACTGCAAGATTTCCTTGGAATCTTGTGGGATAGCAAATACAAGTAATTGTAGTATGATAATCTTGTCTTATTCCAACAAGGCTGTTCTGGTATGTTCATACTGGAAACTCGGGTGGTGACTGTTGGATTTCTTTTTGCTTCTTTGTCTCATAGGCACATTTTAAAGCGTGTGCAAGGTTTACAAAGGGATTGGAATGGATGGGGCATGAACACATTTTGATTATATACTGAGCATGTTAGGCTAGTTATCATAAGCTAAACTCAGATGTATGACGTTGTGTTGTTGAGTTTGGAGCATCTTTCTTCCGTGACAGTACGCAACTGGTCCGATAGGAGCAAATTAACCTAAGCGTGAAAGGTCTCGATGTAATTTGTTGACAGGGGTGGTGCAGCAGGCTGCAGGCTTCTTCTAGAAGCCTCCGAATCCAGAAGGTTCTGCTGCCCTGGACTAGTGTATAAAAGGAGGAGGGGGGCCAGTAGAGTGCAGGAGGGGGCTGTGAAGGCCTCTCCAAAATGAGGAGGAAGGGAGGGGTTGAGCGGAAGGCAAGGGGAAAGGAGACGAGTGGGAGGAGAGAGGGAGGAGGGAGGCAGCGAGGTTGAGCGGAAGGCAAGGGTAAAGGAGAGGAGTGGGAGGAGAGAGGGAGGCGGGAGGCAGTAGGGAGGGAGAGGCTGAGAGGCGAGGGAGGGAGTAGCGAAATGCAGAGGTAAGGAGGGAGGCGAGCAGACGGAGAGTGCAGGCAGGAGGCCTTTGAAGGCCTCTCCAAAATAAGGAGGAAGGGAGGGGTTGAGCGGAAGGCAAGGGGAAAGGACAGGAGTGGGAGGAGAGAGGGAGGCAGCGAGGTGTAAGAGGGAGGGAGAGGCTGGAGGGAAGGAGAGGTATCGACTGCCCGCACCTTACTAGCGTAGGTAAGGAGGGAGCGGTAGGGAGGGAGACTCGCAGACTTAGGTTTTATTTGCAAATGCAAATTGATAGCTTAGGAGCTTAGGTTAATTTGCAGATGCGAATAGGAAAGAACAAATTAATTAATAGAATAGGTTGCAGATGCGAAATAGGCAAGGCTGTGGATATTTTGATGTGTAATAGATATGCTCCCTAGCAATTAATTAGTAAAATCATTCTAGGAAAGAACAAATTAATTAATAGAATAGGTTGCAAAGGCGAAATAGGCAAGGCTGTGGAGTAAAATCGATATTTTGATGTGTAATTGATATGCTCCCTACCAATTAGTTAGTAAAATCAGTCTTCCCTAATAGGCAAGGCTGTGGAGTAAAATCGATATTTTGATGTGTAATAAATATGTTCCCCACCAATTAATTAGCTAGTTTTGATCCCATTAGAGGATTAATTAAGCTATGTTTATAAAATGTTTAATTTATTTTTGCTTAATTTATTTTTCCTTTGATTAGCTTATGTTACGCTTTCCCAAACTTCTATATCTATATCTATATCTATACTTCTATATCTATCTATATCTATATCTATACTATTTCTTAAGGAGGGTGAGAGGCACAAGAGGCTTGACACGTGTTGCCCTACCTACGTGGCAGTTATTTGGAGGTTTGGAGGGAGAAGGATAGAGGTTCGGAGATGGTTCGGAGGACGGAGTTTAGGAGGGCACTGCGACATGTGTTCCTTGGAGCAGTAGCAGCACTGCACACAGGCTAGGGCGCCCAAAAC